>NC_133501.1:847722-893715 GCF_025370935.1 Choristoneura fumiferana
TGTACCTCTATATAAATAATAAATAATAATAAATAAATAACATTAATAAGATGTCATTGTGAAAAATCGTGATAATAGGGTCAATTAACTTTTTCTTGTACCTCGTTGCCATGGTTACGTCCCCTGGACAACTCTTTAAAACCAAAAGCTTCTATAATGTTTTCCGTGGGTTAAGTTCATCAAGCTTACATTTTTGTCATAGTTATAAGCTCATTATCTTATAGACTAATTCTTAAGCACATTAGTAGCATAAATTAAAGCAGTTTTTTTTTTAAACTCTGTCACTGTTGTCTCTTGGACAACGGGACAGAATAACAAACAAGAAAAAGTCGATTGATCCAATATCACGGTTATTATATTTTATGGCTAACGGTGGTGCTCGTATTTAAAGTGAAATTATGTCAGTGATTCACAGGGCCGAATTTAGGGGAGGGCATTCGGGCCCCCCCCACAATAGACTTCGGAGTTATTATTTTTTCAAATTCCGACGAATAAACACTGGTAAACAACTTTTTCTTTGATATTTTAATTAGCTGTTTTTACCTTTACCTATAGTAATTTGTACAATTGTTCATTATGGGCCTCCACTCCTTTGTTGCCCCAAAGCCTCCAGACCTCTAAATCCTGGTGATTCGGTCAAAATACCAACGTATAAGACGTCGCGAAACCTTTCAACCAGTGCACAAGTAACTCCCTCGCGGGCCTCGTTTTAGGGCTCCAGGGTGCATCAGCTACGAAGGTCGACATGGCAACCCTGGACATACTCATGAACACCACGGCAGACGTGATTCATGACTCCAGCGCCATTATCAACGACATGGAAGGCATAAGGTTGAGGAACAGAAATACGCCCGAATACGAATGCGGATATCTTAACAAAGTTATAGAGGTAAGCATAAAACAGCACAAAACAGAATATTCATAGGTCGATTGAGTAAATGAAGTGAAAAGTAAGTTAATTTATGAAGGAAGGTACACTGCCACAGATGGTCTAAAAAAATAAGGACTTGCCGTAAAAACTGTTTTCCAAAGTAGCCCCTGCATTTTAAAGCAACCCCGTTTTACGCGGGTTATTCTTTTTCCAGACGTATTAGCAGGTGTAACACACAAAAATTACCGTGGGATACCCCAGCGCCCTCATTCTGAGAGGAGGCCTGCGCCCGGCATTGGTATTTGGGACATATATAAGCCGGGACGATCATGATAGTCCAACAATACCCCTATGGGTTAATTTTTACCAAATATTTTTAGGAATACTTCAGGAAACAAGTGAATATATACAACACAAGCAAGTACATGAATACGCGACTGTACACAGAAGAGTTGGTACTGTATTTGGAGGAGATTGAGCATCACTACTGGCAAATTGAGCACGTAGCTCACATGTTGCATGAGGTCGAAAGGAAACACAAGATAGGTAGGTTCACCCTCCCTCTCTCGGCTTAAGCCGACTAAGAAACGCTTTATGTCGAAGCAATAAGAGCGAAAAAGACGTCTCGTTGGTATACGTCGTTTGGCGTCGGCCGAGCCGATCGACGTCTTTTGCGCTCTTATTGCGTGGACATAATAGTAAATTGTACAACAAGGGCATAAAACGAGCCATTTTGCCCGAGACGTGACGTAGTAGATGGTACGGCGAGGGTGGATAGACAGGTCGAGGGGAAAATGGGTTTAATGCTCGAGTTTTACACTCTGCTTTTCACTTTGGCGAGGACATGAAATAGCAACAGTGGAAACAATTCTTCACATACTAGGTACCTTTTATTGTTCACGCATTACTAAAATAATTATATTTTTTTAGTTTCATTGGTCTATTTTGATTGATTTGATTGATTTTATAAAAAAATAAAAATTATTAAAAAATATGTAGAAACTTCTTTGTTTGTGGCTGTTTACACCTCATTGCCTTGGTCTTAGACGAAGATTTTACTTTATGCACTAGAGCATAAAAAGTCATTTTATGTCGCCTAGATCCAGCATAAACACGAATTTTACGAGCATAAGAAGTGAAAAGAGTATTTTGATCGGTTAAAGCCGACTCCGGGTCAATTAGTTTGGGGAGACCCTAACGCCATAGTAGAAGAGAACAAGTATGCACACTCCGACCCTTTAGGAGACTTAACTGCCTACTCCGGCGCGGACGCTTAGGGTTGTCGATGTCTATTTTAAATTAATTAATTACCTACCGGCAAATAATTTTAGTATGAAAGTTAACTTAAAATTGTCTCATATCTGTGTCTAGAGAAACAAGATTCTTTGCCGCTCTATTATTATTTGTTATTATACTAAATTTAAAAATATTATTTATAAATTCGCCGAAGTGGTGATGGCGACTATTTATTATTTTTTATGTGTCCTTGCACGAAACTATCACACTACACTTATATTATATACCTACTACTAATTTACAACTATACCTAATACAAAAAATACGTACGACGCCGACGGCAGCGCAGCCTTGACAAGAAAACTTAATCCTCCTTAAATTATCAGTGTGTGCGTGCGGCGGGTGCGTGCGTACATTTAAGCCGCGCGATATACTTTTGTTCGTAGTGAACCTACTTTGTTCTCTTTTACTATGCTAACGCTCCGTAACGTTATTCTGTACCCTCCTTCCCTAGACGTTACGTAACACCCAAATGACCATTTTCTAAATTTAGTAAACATTTTTTGGGTAAAGTTGCGCCGGAAATTCAGCATGACGCATGAGAACATTTAGGTATAGGCCAAGAGTAACAACTGACGCTGCGAATCTCCCACATTTGAGGACATTATACTTACCTGTTAAAGCATGGCAGCCCTGGGTTTTATAGTTAAAGTAATTTTATAAATTATTGCACTCTGTACTGTCTACTCTATAGCTCGATGCATCGTGGTTTTAGCTTTGTGGTTGTTTATATTAATATTGACTTATTTTATAAGGATATGTCTGTCTTCGAGTGCTTTGTTTCATTACCAGCCAGCACCACTCATACTCATACTCATACTCATACTTTTTTATTGGTAATATCATTATCACATGTCATTTTGTTAAAACTCCACTCCGTTCGGGCTCCTTCAGCCTTTGTGAAATATGTTTAGTTTAGTTTATTTATTAATTCAATATACTTAATATTACATTATAATTTACATAAATGTCAGTTATAAGAATTTATATTGAATTCGTCAAAGACATCGTATGAATTTTAAAAAAAGTGATATTACGCGTTTTTCGAACCTCCCTCCCGTCCCTGCAGGGCTACTACGAAACTCGAAACACGAAGTTCGTGTCGTGCGGTCCCTCTGTCACTTATACTATTTAATACGAGAGCGAGAGGGACGGTACGATACGAACTTCGAGTTTCGTAGTAGCCCTGCTGTAGCGCATCCTAACGTTTTAGAGCGTTTTCACATAATCCGATCCGATATCGGTAGGTATCGGACGACGATTCTCCACATCATGTGCTTTCTCACATGTTCGACAAAAATCATTCCAATGCGAGGGCTCGCGAATGGCCGCCACGCATCGGGCTCTGCGCACACAGAGAGGTTTACCGAAATGTCACACTCATAGCTTTATCGTCCTACAGCCCTTATTTATAATTAGATGGTTTTGTGAATAGTGAACATATCGGTGTCGGCTTCGATATGGCGTTATCGGGCCGGACAATGTGAAAGACAGGTGTTTTGATGAATGAATGAATGAGAAAGTTTATTCAACATACACATATATTCAAACAAAGGTTACAAAAATAAAAATAGTAATAATAAATAGTAGTAATTTCATATATCGGATCGATATGTTAAAACGCTCTTACAATCACCCCAAATTGCGTTACGTATTTGAACAGGGCGTATCTTACTTCATAAACTGTCGTGGGTGCACCCAAAAAAAAAAACCTTTAGTTTTTTTTTATTTTTGGAACAATAGGCTATTTTAAGATACCACTTTCATTTTTTGAATTTCGATGAGTATTTAATTTTTCATTTTTTTACGAAATACGCTTGATGAGTCACAGTGAGACAGCTACGTTCCATTGCCTAAAAAAATTCCGGTCGTACATTACATAATCGTGCATTACAATTTGACAATAATTCAAGCACGGCTTAGGGTCTTAAATGAACCATGACAAATAGTTTTATTTATTTCTCTCTTTTAGCTTCGATAATTCCAATGTTTGTTTATGGTGTGATAGTAAATAGATTTTTTTATAATATCTGATATTTTAATTCTTTTGTATTTACTTGTAACTTAGTGATTTAATAATTTAATATGTAAAATACATTGGAAATACTGTATACATTTCGGACTTTACGAAAATGACAACTGTTTAAAAGCCGGGTGCGCATCATGTATTAAAGTTCATCTTGGTCACTCAAAGTAACGCCGGATTCATAAACATTTATAAACATCATTTGCTAAAGGTGTAGACCTGCACAACGAATACTGCCTTTGTGACCCGGGATACTGCACGGGGCCAAATGAGGGTCATTACTTAAAGTTCACGTCGCGGTCGAAATGGCATTTTTGGAATCTGAGCACTGATGGACGCTTCACAAAGCCTAAAGAGCCAAATGGTAAGGAGTACGGCATGGGATTGTTTGTAGTTCATGGAAATAAGGGTCAATAAAATGTGATGACTTTTTTTCAGATTTTTATTTATTACTTCTGAAATGAAACGATGCTAGTTTATTCGCTTTACACATGGTAAAATGGTCTTTACACGTGGTAAATGTCCAACCAGATACATGGCATTGGAATATCTTATTTTCTAAATGAGTATATCTTATTTTCAAATTTATGACGGTCGAAATGGCACTTTCACTGAAGTAGATGAAGCACAATATGGAGTGTTAGTATTGACGAAAGACCCCATACATCCCTGTATTTCGGATTATTATTTTTTGTATTTTTTTTCTTAATTGGACGAAATATAATTTGAAGTATTTTATTTTTATTTATTTTTATTCAAAATGAAACGATGCCAAGTTTTTGCGGCGCATTCTTCATGGCAATGATTGTCTTCCGAAAGCGCTGGTAGTTTAAAAAAATGACGTGTAAAAGTGCCCATTGCGGCCTATTTACTGAATAAATCATTTGAATTTTGAATTTTTTCAATTTGAGTTTTTTTAAGCTAAAGAAAATTTAATAAGTAACATTGAAATACTGATTATTAATTTTATTGCACAATTAAAGTTAATCGTTAGAGTCATTTTAATAACTGGACATGTAAAATTGAATAAAGATAGGTACTATATTAGTTATTAAGTTAGCAAGTTATTAAGTTATCTTTTACCAATTTTGAACATGAAACTACCGTGAGACTCACTCATATTAAATATAATGACCCGGATAACTCACGTCTTAAATCGAGTTTAGCTCGACATGTCTCGGGCTAATCCGTAGTCCTTCGTCTTCGGAGCAACGCGACTCAGCGGCTGCTGCAACACGCGCACACATGCGCGCGAAACATGTCGAGCTAAACTCAATTTAAGACGTGAGTTATCCGGGTCATTATATTTATCTTTTACCGTTCAAAATTTATAGCCCTGTGAGAAACGGGCGGAGAGATTAGCGATAGCTCTTAAAATGGGACAATTGTTGCAAACATCGTTAGAGATATAATTTCTGCATAACAGTGTGTGTGTGATAATTTCCATGTTATTTTTATTATTTATTTTATTTTATATTTTCTTTAATAGAATAAAATACCTTTATCCTTCAGCCATCCATACTAATATTATAAATGCGAAAGTGTGTGTTTGTATGTTTATCCTTCTTTCACGTCGAAACGGAGCAACAGATCGATGTGATTTTTGGCATAGAGATTTTATAGGCCCGAGAGTGACAAAGGCCAATTTTTGTCCCGAAAAAAATCCCGAATTCCACGCGGGCGAAGCTGCGGGCAAAAGCTAGTTGATAATAATTCAGACCTAAATTTACTCCGAGGTAGGTAACTCTGCTACACCTATTCTTAGGTGGCTTATTACATTAAATATTCGGATGTCGAAGCTCAAACGTTGTACTTACGAAAGGTATATAGAAGAAAATGCTACAAGCAACACAACGGGTTTGGAGGAACTTATTTACCTACCTGGAAATGTATTTGGACACCTTACTTGCATAAGTATTAAACCTACTTACAAGGCCCATCAACACTTACTAGCGGTAACAATGGTGTCGTACGGCAAACAAATTCACATAAAAAAATGAACGATTTTTTTTTATTCGACTGGATGGCAAACGAGCAAGTGGGTTTCCTGATGGTAAGAGATCACCACCGCTCATAAACATCTGCAACACCAGGGGTATTGCAGACGCGTATAGTTTTTCTTGAAATTTTGATATACACCAGTTTACATTTTAGAGGGGGGGGGGGCGCTCGATTTTAATATTTTAATGATAATTTGCACTTTAAAGTTGAATATTTTGCACAGATCACTGAATAGAAAATTTGTCTTAGCAAACCCCCAATGGTTTTAAAAAACCTATCCAACGATACCCCTCAATATATAGATACGACTAGAAAGATAGGTTAATAGGTTAGGTTAGAATTGTACATATTTGTAACGGAATGAACAGCCAACGGTATAAGAGGCACGAGCATAAAATTGTGGGAGGTTAAAAAAAAACATAATCACCCCCTTTTAACCTGGATTAGTTCGTTAGTTAAGTACCTTATATCCCTCAGATTAAAAGTAGAAGCGTCGCGAAGAGGGGCTTCGTCGACTTTGTCACAGTCTGTCCCCGCGTTATAAAAATACTAGGTACCACCCACTAGTTACTAGTTTTCAGAAAAGTATATTGGATTAAGTAGAAACAAACTTCGGGTTCGATTCCCGTGTCGGAGCAGATATTTGTATGAAAAATACGAATGTTTGTTCTCGGGTCTTGGGTATTTACTATGTATTTAAGTATGTATCTATCTATATTATTATATTTATCCGTTGCTTAGTACCCATAACACAAGCTTTGCTAAGCTTACTTTGGGACTAGGTTAATTGGTGTGAATTGTCCCGTGATATTTATTTATTTTATTAAACTAGCCGAGATATGTGCATAGGGGAAATTCGTGTCTGTACCGTTGTCCAGCAGTGGTGTAGCGGTATAGCACGTGGCACGTAATGCCGAGGACCTGGGTTCGATTCCCAGTGCTGGTCTTATTTTTCTGGTTTTTCTGTGCATCTATATTTCAGTTTGTATTTTCAATTTAGGTTTTACGGGATGATGATTTGGAATTGAAATAAAAAATACAAAAAGATTTCAAAAAACCAATCTTAAGTTAGTAAGCTTAGGTTACAAAAACTTTAGTAACTAAATTTCTTTGTAACTAATTTATGCGTAAGTCTTTTTCTGCGTCAACAATATTCGGAATTCGCAAATTATGCATAAAGTCTATTCGGCTTACATTGGTTATCCGTAAAAGAATTCTGCGTAATATAATTATAACTATGCGAAAACAGTTTCGGCACAATGCTATTATGCGTAAACAGATTATGCAAAACATAATTATGACATAAAAAATATGCGTAAACAAGGGCCACCCATGTAGACATATATACCTACATAAATACATTGCAAGATATATGAAAGTTTGTACCTAATAAAAACTATTTATTTACAGGCATTCTCCAAGTCTACGCTATGGACAGCCATTATGAACCACCGCCAAATTTCCAAGGGCCAAAGGATAATGGAGCCCCACCCGGAGATCCTATCGAAATGTCTCCAGAGTTGGGCAAGATCTTCGGTGAACTGTCCTGGACCTCCAGACTGCAGCTCCTGGACCAATACTACCCGACTCCTAACAAGACTTTGCTGTCCATGAATTCACTTATGGAGCCTATGGGTCCCAAAAAGTTAGAGTAAGGGACATTGATTCTGCAGGGCGATTTTGTGCCTTTGTACACTCTCGTATAATAATAATTATTAGTAGTTTAATAGTAAAAAAAAAAACAGCCTGAGGTATAAAATATACCTAAACTTGGAAGATTTTTCGTAATGGCTATGAAACCCTATCTTGGACGTGTCCGATACGCTCTTGACCGGTTTTTTAATATATGGTGTCAATTATTATATTGGCCACCCGTCAATAACTGGCCACCTTACACTACTTATCAAATTCAAATTCCAATCATTTATTCTGTATAGGCCGCGACGGGCACTTTCACACGACATTTTTTTTAAACTACCAGCGCTTTCGGAAAGACCATCATTGCCAAGAAGATTGCGCCGTAAAAAACTTGGCAGAAAGTATTTTTTTCAGAGTAAATAATTAAGAATAAAATACTTAAAAACTACAGTATAAAATTAAATAAAAAATTACATGATAATAATAATAATACCTATAAATAGAATTCATTTTTAGTACATCGTGGCCAGTTATTGAAAGTTAGCCAGTAATTGACGATTTTACCCTATTTTCTTTTAAAGTGGTTTGACACCTTCACCTATGGAGCCGCAGCCACAGGAACTACCGTCTCAACAAACGGGACAATTGCCGGAGTTTCAGGGGGGGCAGGGGCCGCCGTCGCAGCAGCAGCGCTCCCGGAGGGCCGACCGGAAAGTGGGCATGTCAGCGATGAAGATGTCAGACAGACCCTTTGCAGGTGAGAGCGCCTGCCAATGAACTCGTGTGGTTTGCTTGTTCATCGAAAACGATTCATAAAATATTCAGTTCTTCGAATTTCTCTTGAAGTAATTTGGTTTCATCGATTATACATAACAAGTTTTCTATTATTCCTAGAAAAAGTGTACAAGGATTATTATTTTTTTAAACATACATTGCATATTTTGAACATGAAACTACCGTGAGACTCAATCATATTAAATGATATTGTAACGGACACGTCACGTGGGTCGCGCGAGCAGAGCGGTGGCGCGTAGTGTGCGTGTTGCGGCAGCCGCCGAGTCGCGTGCTCCTGAGAAGAAGGGATACGAAATAGCCCGATACATGTCGAGCTAAACTCGGTTTAAGACGTGAGTTATCCGTTACAATATCATTTAATATACATTGCATAATCTAGAATGCGACGAACGTAAGTCACAGGCCGTCCACCTGCTGTCATTTATTATAATTAGGTACCTACGTGGACGGTGTATACGTGCAGTCAATGCGGACATACGTTCTCAGCTAAGATCTATAGGCTATGTTGGGGGCACCAATCATGGACAACTTAAGCACAACAGTACCCAGTAATGGACAACAAGGATTCAATGCCGTATAGTTCACCATTCATTAACTACGAGTAGATATGATCATCAGTTATTCAAAAAGTTTTATTCGTTTAAAAAAAAGGGTCTGTTCCTTTAAAATTTGGGTTAGCGGAAAAAATAATACGAATCTATTGATTCATGTCCATGACTAGTGCTATCACCCTAAGCCATCTTAGGGCGCATGAGCGCCAATAGAATATTTAGGAGTCGAAGTGGTCGCCATGGCCGAAATCGGTCAGATCATCATAACAATAGTCAGCCAAACTACCACCAAACTGCAACCAAACCTGCTAAAACTACCGAACCAATTCGAAACCTTGTAGACGTTATCTATTTCCAGGACGTCGTCAGACCCCTTCCGGAGACTACCCCACCAGCCCTGGCCTCCTCGTCCCCCCCAGAGACGACGAAACCAGCATGAAACTGAAACTCTTTCGTCTAATGTACGAGACAGTACGCGACAGCGATCTCAAAGTCAAACGTGCTGAGCTGATCAAAACGCAGTACGTGAATTCATCGGATTTCGAATTGGGTTATCTGATAGGAGACATAACCGACAAGTATAACATTATGTCAGACATTGCTCTGACTTTACAGCGACTGTATTCGGAGTGGAGACCCATCGAGCACATCAATGCGTACGAGCAGATTGCCAATCAAGCCATAGAAATCAGCCACCTCGTTGATCTGGTCAAGACAGTGGGCAAAAGGGATAATAGGGGGGGCAATAAAGAAAATTAAAACTTGAATGCCGTTCAAAAATGTTTTTTCACTTCCATGCTGTTACTTTAGTCTGCATATCTGGACTAAAGCTCCTTATTACGTCTCTAGGGATTTAAGTTTTTTTTTTTTGTTTACTTTGGAAAGCTCTAAACGACCTATCACGCTGTTTGTGAATAGAGGTCATATGTATTATAATGCCGAAATACGAAAGATAGAATTTCACAAGGCCTATGAACAGAAGGCCGAATATTAAAACGTCGAACGTTTATATGACCGAAAATTTAAATCCCAAAAGTACGTTTGACCGGAAGCCTAAAACCCGAAGATTAAAATAGCGAATAGTCATAATAACCACAAATAATCCAATCGACGATAATTATATTGAAAATCAAAATAACGAAACCGCCATTACACCAGTCTGCTATAAGTATCTGTTTTAAAATGAAAACATTCTGACTAGGTTTTTAATATTTTTATTTTGTTTGTACTTTTTTGTATTTTACTTTTTATAACTAGGTATTATAAAAACTTGATCTAGGATTGAAAATAAATATAGATAATAATAATAAATTTATTTATTCAGGCATTTTTAAACCCATACAATTTAAATTTCAAAAAAATTAGAATCACAATTTTAATTTAAAATCACAATCAATACGTACCTAATCAATATAATCATAATAATCATCATAATCATTATCATTCATTTCATTAAATCAGACACCCCAAAAATATTTATTCATTTTAAGTCAGTTGATTGCATTTATTTTTGAATACCTTCAATATTTTAATAGATATTCGTGTATTTTGCTAAATCAGTAATTCTACTTCATTTCTAACTCTACGTTCTAATTCACTTTGACGTTCTTAGAAGAAAATCATGAGAAAATCACACATTAACAGCAAAATGGCGACATTATCGAAATAGAGTAAAATATCGCTAAAATATTCAATTGGCGCCTGTTGCAGTCGTAACTTTTAGACCGGGCACAATAAAAGAGATATAAAAACACAAACACAACCTAATTTAAAACATAGTGTAATAGATTTTACTCTCGATTCTGAGCAAACTACTTTCTGGTATTCAGTTAAGCTAAGTTAACACCTAGTTGACTACGGAACCTAAAAACCGGCTAAGAGCGTGTCGGACACGCCCGAAATAGGGTTCCGTAGCCATTACGAAAAAATTAAGTATTATTTTTGTAAGGATTTCGTATTTGATACGGAATCTTCCAAGTTTAGGTATATTTTATACCTTAGGCTGCTATTTACTCATAAACTACTAATAATTCTCAAGCAAACTTAACCGTCATAGTTTTCCTTGAAAGTTTGATATACTTACTACCATCCTGATTTTTTTCAAATTTTTCCACCCACCGGTTTAGATTTTAGAGGAGGGGGAAGCTCGATTTTAATGAAAATTTGCTCTTTAAAGTTGAATATTTCGCAAACAAATCACTGACTCGAAAGATCATTTTAGCAACCCCCTAATGATTTTAAAATACCTATCCAACGATACCCCACACTATAGGGTTTGATGAGAAAAAAAAATCACCCCCACTTTACGTCTATGGAAGGTACCGTAATTTTTTTTTAATTCTTAATTATACCATTTTGTCGGCATAGTTTACATATATATCCTTGCAAAATTACAGCTTTCTAGCATTGATAGTCCCTGAGCAAAGCTGCGCACGGACAGACAGACAGACAGACATGGCGAAACTATAAGGGTTCCGTTTTTGCCATTTTGGCTCCGGAACCCTAAAAATACAAACATTGGAACATAGAATCCTCTTTTTTTGAAGTCGGTTAAAAATACGATGGAAAAACAATATTCAAATAGATCTGTAATTATTTTGTTGATTAATCGTAATATAATGTTTAAAACTTTCATGATTTTCACTCATAATTCAATAAATAAAAAGTAATAATGAGTAAATATTATTTGTGTGTTTAGCCTGATAAGTCCCGTTTGTGGTATTTTAATTAATCGTAAAATGTTGATAGATTACTATAAAGTTATTTCAATGGTTTCCAATTGGTTATTTTAGTGAATCATGGAGCGAGAAATCGGTTGGACATTAGGCATATGCATTTTAATAAGTAAGTAATTATTTTTTCACTTCTCATGCTCTTAAAATGTTACTTTAGTCTCTGCATGTCGGGACTAAAGCTCCTTTTTACTCGCTAGGGATTAAAGTTTTTTTAAAAATTTTCTTTGGAAACCCCTAAACAGCCAACACGGTGTATGTGAATGGAGAATTTTTAGGCGTGGAAATAAACTCAAAATGACAACTGTGCAAAAATATTAAAAAAAAAAAATAATTTCATGAAACACAATTAATGAATACGAATATGAATCTATGCAATTGTATTAAGGATTCATTCATTTTATTATGCATAGTCCAATTAGTTTAAAAATAGTTTTCAATTTTGAAACTGTTGGCTAAATATGCAAGCTTTTAAAGCGTCACTATAAACAGTAAAAGAAAAGAAAAAACTTGTGCTTGAAGCTTGAGGTCCCGGGTTCGAATCCCGGCCGGTGCAGATATTTGTATGAATAATACGAATGTTTGTTCTCGGGTCTTGGATGTTTAATATGTATTTAAGTATGTATTTATCTATACATATAAGTATGTTTATCCGTTGCCTAGTGTCCATAGTACAAGCTTTGCTTAGTTTGGGACTAGGTCAATTGGTGTCAAGTGTCCCATAATATTTATTTATTTGAATTTTGAACAGATGGCCTGTCTATTAGTCGAGCGTACCTTTATTTTTCAAAAGTAATACTGTAATTTTGAACAAGACGTTTTTTTTCCTCGCATTCAAAGTGAAAAGTAGAGTGTTTAACGTGAGACTAAATAACCATTAATGCAACTCGAACTATAGCCAACCTCGCTCTGCTCTGGTGGCTAAACATCTCGTGTCATTATGGCTAAACTTCTGCTCTAAACTTTTGATATACCTAGGTACAGGGTGTCTCTGACTTTAAATTCAAGGTTCGATTCTACTTGCATAACTAAGCTACTTTTGTTTTGTAACATTTTCAAATATAACTTGAATTTAGGTTAATTATTGATCCTCAAAATTTAATCGTTAAATTATTTGTATTGTATTATGTAGTATTAATAAAACCATTTCTGGGCAAGGAATGTTATAAAGAATTACATTTATTAGTATTTTCGTTTTACCAATAAAACTCCGTGGCCCTTACTATTTTCTTTTGAGTAGTATACATTGAAATAGTACATTACTGTAGAGGCCGGGAAGAAGGGGATTCCCGGCCAAGCAGATATAGACAGCCAAGCGTAGCGAGGCCGAATAGGGATACGAGGCCGGCAACCCCACTTTCCGGCCGAGGCTTGTATAGTGCTTTTCTCAAACATTACATGAAATAAAATAAAATAAAAAACCAGAAATGAAGCTGACGGGACGCTAGTCTGGTCGCGGTGTTGTGTACGCGTGTGTCGCGCTGGCTGCTGGCGGTGTTGCTGGGTGTGGGCGCGCGTGCGTGTCGCAGAGCGCGCGTTGAAACAAAAGACGGTCGCATTGCCTGCCAGCGGCCTGGAGGGTTGTATGAAACGGCGTGCGCGCGGTCACTCCAGCGGCCTGCAAAGAGATTTCATACAACCTTGCAGGCCGCTGGCCGGTAACGCGCGCTCTGCGACATGCACGCGGCCCACGCCCAGCACCGCCGCCAGAAGCCACACAACAGGGCGGCCAGACCAGCGTCCCGCCAGCTTAATTTCTTGTTTATTTTTATTTTATTTCATGTAATATTTGAGAAAAGCACTATACAAGCATCGGCCGGAACCTGGGGTTGCCGGCCTCTACAGTAATGTACTATTATTGTACTTACCTATTACATTGTAAGTTCTTTCAGGGTTGCACGGGACCCATGCTAAGTGGGACCCTGGTGAAATGTATTTTGCTAATAATGAAAAGGACTACATGGGCAGTGCAGAGAAGTTCAAGCTATTTGAGCTTGCCAAAGAGATCAACAGAGATATAAATCATAGGGTGAGGGGTTTGTTGTATTTATTTAGTGAAATACTAAAATACAACTACCTAATACATCGCATGCATCGCTCGGCATGGGCCACAGATGGGATATGACATGGCAATCGACAGATTGTCCGTGTCATATCGACGTCGGTGGTCTATGCCAGTGCAAATTGTAAGTGGTTAGTGTTTTTAATGTTGTGTTATTTTAGTTCCATTGTGTGTTTTGTTTTTGTTTATTTTTTTTTTTATTTGTAAGTAATTAGTTTTGTATTTTGATTTAATTGCTTTTTGTTTTGTTATTTTTTAGGAAATTTTGTCGCCTTCCGTGAAGTCGCCAAGCGGTCACAGCGGAAGACCAGCTTTGGCCTACACGGCCAACACTATGCTGAGCTGGGACCGCTTCGCGAGTTCGCATATTATTGTTTTTTTCTTTCTTTTATGTATTTTTATTATGTTTTGTGCGAATAGCGAATAAATATTTCTATTTCTATTTCTACTTATTTCTTCTTATTTCTATTTCTATTTCTATTTCTAATACTACTACCTACTACTACTACTGCTACTACTAATACTGCTGCTGCTACTACTACTACTGCTGCTGCTACTACTACTAGTACTAGTACTAATACTACTACTACTGCTCCTACTGGTACTTTTACTACTACTACTGCTGCTGCTGCTACTACTACTACTACTTCTGCTGCTGCTGCTGCTGCTGCTGGTGCTACTACTACTACTGTACTGGTGTACTGTAGTAGTAGTAATAGTAGTATTAGTAGTAGTCGTAGTGAGTATTTATGAACATTAACCATTAGATCCAGCAGTTGAATTAAAATTCTAGGATTTTCCTAGTCCCGAGAGAGAGAATTCCCAAAAAATATGTCATAGTTATCCTTATGAAGTAGTCGGTGATTGACACGGGGGTAGTGCTTGTGATTGGTGACTTGAACTTAAACCCGGTGTATACATCTCAGTGTACTTAGCTATTATGGTTATCTCCTTGTCTGATTGTGTTTTGAATGAGATGAACGAGGTAAGGAATGTGCATGGTAGTAGACTGGATGTTGTGATAGTTCTGAGCGCGTCGCTGTGGTCTCAGAGATGGCGGGCGAGGGATTGGTCACCAGACTTGATACATACCACCCTCCATTGTAGATTTCGGTTCATTGGAGGAGGGCTTTGCGCAACGACCGGCTGCAGAGCGTCTGGATCCCAGCAATGTAGACGCACGCCGGGACTGGAACTGCTAAGGGTGATTTTGAGCTCATGTATAAATTAATCTCCGAAGTAAGTTGGCAAGAAGTTCTCAGTGCCAGTGTGGACATTGCTGTGGACACATTTTACAATACATTATATAGTATTTTTGACCTCTGCGTACCTAAACGTTGGACGTCCATTACGCTCGAACTGTCATAACATACGCTCTGTTATTATTGCTTAAATAAATGGTTAAAAGTTGATATTATCTCTAAATTAGCTAAATATAGCAAAGTAAGAACCGTGATTGGCAGTACGCATTGTTTGTGGTGCCTAAAATTTTCTGTGGTGCGCGAAATCTGCTGTTTAATTCACGATTCCTAAATCGAACGGAACTAAATAAAAAGTTATTTTGCGGGTCAGCTGATCGGCCGTCAACAAATCAGCTGTTAGCTGCGGCGTTTACGCACGGGACGAGAGCTCGGTGCCGGTTGCTGGATATTCGACCTTAACACAGTGACATTAAATATACTTCACAATGCCAGCTTGTGCGGGATGTTCAAATAAAGTCGTTGATGGCAGATTTTTGAACTGCATTAACTGCCACAATTTTTATGATCTCCTCTGCGCGAACGTATCGCAGGAGATGTACTCCAGAGCAGGGCCAGAGGAGAAGACCTCATGGAAGTGCGTACAGTGCAAAAGTCTTGAACCAAAGAGGGGCAACGCTGAAACACCGGTGCGCGGCGGCAATGTTAATATTAACATGAACCGGGGGGCCGGCCGGCCACGGGTGGTCGCGAGCCCTGAAGAGTCTGAGGGCGACAGCTCCGTCATGGAGGTGTCCTACGTAGGGGAGACCGGGGCTTTAATTAGCAGAGACAGCCAGCACCAACCAGCCCAGCACCATCATAACACTACCCCACCCGGAAATGGGCTAGATGCAACCCGCGTCACGGACATACAGCTGTTGACTACTGAACTGCGTCTGTTCCGTGAGGAGATGCGGGCGATGAGCCACGAGATCCACGCGCTGCGCGAGGCGATGTCTGGTTTGGCGTTGAGGATCGACGGCTGTGACGGGCGCATAAGCGCGCTCTGTGCGCGTGTGGAGCTGCTGGAGAGCAAGCCTGAGACACGCGTAGACAACGGCGACCCGGAGGCTATGTTGAGTACCATTGGGCAGTTGAGAATGGAACTGAATGATCGCGACCAGGACATGCTACTCAACGACATAGAGGTGTCCTGTGTTCCGGAACGCAGCGGTGAAAATCCGCTGCACCTGATAACCACCCTAGGGCAGAAGTTGGGAGTAGCGCTGACTGAGCACGACATCGTGGATGCGGTGCGCGTTGGGCGCGCTTCGCGACTCGAGGAGGGCGTCCAGGGGCCGGCGCCGCGGCCAAGGCTGCTCGTGGTGCGCCTGGCGCGGCGCGCTGTGCGGGACCGCCTGCTCCAGGCGGCGCGGGTGCGCCGCGGGGCGACCACCGAGGGCGCGGGCCTGCCCGGACCGAGTGGCCGCTTCTATGTCAACGAGCGGCTGACCCCGAACAATCGACGGTTGTTCCAGAAGGCTCGCGAACTCAAGGATCGCCTCGGCTGGAGATACGCGTGGACTAGGGACGGTCGGGTATATGTACGGCAACGACCGGGCACGGAATCGCCTCGGTACCGCATTCGCACTGAACAAGACTTAATTCGTGTTTTTGGTGTCGAAAATGTTTGAACAATACGTATTGCGCGGGTATGTACTCTCACAGCCTCAACGTTTTACTTGCATGTTTCTTAAAAACAGTATTAAATATTATGTTGCACTCATTGGTCTCCGCTTTTTGTTGATTATGGTTGTTTATGGTCATGTAAATCAAGCACAACATCCCAAGATACATTTCATGTTATTCAACTTCCACTATACTCACTTAAACACAATTACTGCGTTCACTATTGAATTTTACACTGCACTACACTCAAATAAACTATACACGACATCACGCTTAAATTCATTGTTTACTTCTAAAAGAGAACCAGTCCACTACTCAACACACGTATGTGTCATTATGTGCAATGATTAATAAACAACTAAAGATAGGTTTGTATAATGCGGGTTCACTTGGTACAAACCATGACAACTTTATAGCGACTTGCACTCGGCATGATATCGATGTCTTAGCTATTAATGAAACCTGGCTGAGGGTAGGAGAGGAAACTCGGGCGCCTGTACTTCCAAAATGTAGGTTGCGACATAATCCTAGACCCCAGGGCACACGCGCGCGGGGAGGAGGCGTAGGTTTTTATATTAAACGAGATATTAACGCCCGCACCTGGTCTCACCCGATAGACCCGCGGCACAAAGCTGTTGAGCAAATGTGGGTAACACTGACACTTAATGGGATGAAACTAGTTATAGGTACGGCGTATCGGCCACCCTGGATGGATGTTGATATCTTTTTCGATGCCTTGTCAGACTCAATTAGCTCAGTACCCAATTATGACTATTTAATAGTATTAGGCGACTTTAATATAAATTTATTGACTACCACTGACACGAAGGTTTCCAAATTTAATACTTTCATATCTAGTTTTAACTTGACGCAATTGATTTCAGACCCTACACATTTCACAAGCACTAGTCAAACGCTGTTGGATGTTGTTTGCACTGACATGCGCGCTAAAAGCACGGCCATTGAACATTTAGGCTCCCTGTATGGTCACTGCCTAGTGCTATGCGAATTTAATGTCAAGCGAAATAGACCAAAGCCCTATACAATCACATACAGACCTCTGAAAAACATCAATTTCGCAAGCTTTGACATGGACTTGCAGAGTGTAATGTGGGACTCAATATCACAGCTAAGTACCATTAATCAGAAGGTTGCTGCATTGAGTGAACAAATAGTCCTTTTATTTAACTTACATGCACCCTTAAAAACATCTGTTGTCAAACATTCTTCTTACCCTTGGATCACGGACACAGTGCAGCTCATGATGCGCATGCGTGATAAAGCTGCAGCTGACTTTCATAAAACTGGCTCTGATAGTAAAAAGAAATACTATAAAGATTTAAAATCAACAGTGAATAAAGCACTATTTAGTGAGAAATGCGCCTATTTCAATCAAAATATAAGCAATAAAATTAAACAACCTAAATTACTATGGAAAAATCTAAAATCAACTATATTACCTAAGAATAATGCTGAACTGCCCACTTTATTAAGTGATCCAGATATAATTAACAAGCATTTTTTGACTTTGCCAATATCATCACAAGTCACTTTATCACAGCTTACTTATTTTGAATTTCACAGGTATAGCGATTCCATATTTCATATAGATACAATAAGCTCAGATAAAATAATGAAAATTATTAGTAGTCTGAAATCGAATGCTGAAGGATGTGACGGTATTAGTTTAAATATGTTAATAATGACTTTGCCATACTCTTTAGACGCAATAACAGATTTAGTAAATACCTCTATTTTGACATCTACATTTCCTGACCTCTGGAAGTTGGCAATTGTGCGACCTTTGCCTAAGAACACAAATCCATCTGAGCTGAAGGACCTTAGACCTATTAGTATATTGCCATGTATATCTAAAATATTGGAAAAAGCTGTATGCACTCAATTAACTGAATACCTTGAGCGCAGTAACATTTTGCCAGACGTTCAATCAGGATTTAGGAAGGGCAGAAGTACAGTGACTGCCCTGCTTGACGTCACTGACAATGTGTTGTGTGCTCAGGCTAAAGGAATGTGCACAATACTTGTCCTGCTTGATTTCTCTAGGGCATTCGACTGCCTGGACATTAATATCTTATTGTCCAAACTGAGTTACTATGGGTTTGACAAAAATGCACTGGCTTGGTTTGACAGTTATCTTAGTAATCGCTGTCAACATGTAAAACTGAACCTTAATAATGGGTCCTCTAGGGTATCAGAAAGGATTAGTCTCGCTAAAGGCGTACCACAAGGATCGATACTCGGACCGATTCTTTTTATTTTATACACTGCCGATATTGGGTCACTCATTGCACACTGCAAATACCACATTTATGCAGACGACATACAAGTCTATATATCCTGTAAGCCATCTGAGATTGATAGTGCTGTAGAAAAGTTGAACACAGATTTGGCAAACATAGCTTCTTGGGCTTCAAGGAACAGTTTACTACTTAACCCCACAAAAACAAAATATTTAATTCTTGGTAGTAAACAACAGTTGACCAAGCTCAGCTCAGCTATTGATATTAAGTTAATGGGTGAGCCCATTGAGCGAGTATATGATGCACGCAACTTAGGCCTTTTAATAGACTGTGATCTTCGATATGAGAAGCACATTGCAAATTCTGTTAAAAATTGCTTTTATAAACTTAAAATACTATACAAAATCAGGCCATTCATAACTGAAACCTTACGTGTACAGCTGGTTGAGTCACTTGTACTGTCAAAATTAAATTATATGGACATAGTATTTGGTCCCCGGCTACTAGCCAAAACAAAGAAACTCATCCAACGTGTACAAAATGCTTGTGCTCGTTTCTGTTTCAACATTCCACCAAGGGGCCATGTAACACCATTTTTAAATAAACATAGCATTCTTAAGATGCAACACCGCCGCAAGCTTCATCTGGCATGTTTATTGTTCGGAATATCACAGAACAGGGCTCCCTCATATTTGTTTGAAAAGTTGTCATGGTTGTCCAGTGGCAGAACGCACAGAACTCGGGAATGTAGTGTACAGCTGGTAACAACGCAACACGCTTCCGCTACTTTCCGAGGAAGTTTCCGCTATGTTGCAACTAAATGTTGGAATAACATCCCGCCGCCAATTAGGAACCTGAAAAACATACATAGTTTTAAAACAAGTCTTAAAAAAATTATCTACGCCCATCAAAAAGATCAAGAAACGTTAATGCATGACACCAGCTGTTTTTAGTACATACCTGAGCAGTACGTCCCATCCGGTGTTGACATGGGTGTTCTTCTTGTCTTCTTGTTTTTACTTTAATTTATTTATTGTCATGTGGTTTATGTTTTCTTTTATTTGTTTTATTTTGTCACCTAGTCTTGTTTATCTTGAGTAGGTACTCAGAATGACATTGATCTTCTGGGAGTTGTGTGTCTTGATTAGCCAAGCAACTGTTGCTTGAAACTATTTGTAGGTTCTAATCCTTATAAAAAATACCACTTTAACCATTTTTTCACACTATTCGATTAATATCGCTACATATTGTATTTTGTAATTGAAAATTGTTATTGTTTGTTTGTTTTTCGTCTTGCTTGCTGAGCGTATGGTTGGCCGTGTCAGTTGTCAATGTCATGCACATGACATGCTTGTGTTGGTAGCGCTGACTTTAAACGGTCGCGTTCACAATAGACACGGTCCGGTCGTGCGCGCAGCTTGCAATGACGGCCTCACGGTCCCACCGGAAGACCAGCGCTAGCTCCTGAGCCGGCATTATGCTGAGGTGGGTCCGTTTCGTGAATCGTAACTGCTTTCCTTGTCTGTG
The DNA here is from genome assembly GCF_025370935.1 of Choristoneura fumiferana. Classification (NCBI taxonomy): domain Eukaryota; kingdom Metazoa; phylum Arthropoda; class Insecta; order Lepidoptera; family Tortricidae; genus Choristoneura; species Choristoneura fumiferana. Next base: position 868,353 of record NC_133501.1, read on the forward strand.
TTATTTATTTATGTAATCGTTCAAGTTTGTTACTTTTCCGAATAAATGTATTTTCTTTCTTCTTTCTTTCTTTCTAAACGGAAACGTCCATCCAACAAGTCCGAGTAGACGATACCCTGTGTGGTTCACAACTGACCTAATTAGCGACATCAAACGGAAAGTGGTCTACATCGGCATTGGAAAGCTACGCGGGATAAAGACATGTACAAAAAGTTCGAGTTTCTGAGATCAAAGATCAAATATAGCGTTTGGTGCTTGCTTATGATAGCTTCATTTCATTAGGCGAATCCAAAGCACAGTTAAAATCGATCCCCGTTCTTTCTGGCACGTATTTAAGCAGTCTCAAGGCAAATGGTGGTTTTGTTTCTAGGGTAACGTATAGAGACGAAGAATTTTTCGGTAGGGATGTAAGTAGCTGGTGCTTTTGCTATTTCTCCGGAGTCTTTCTACCCGACATTCCGCTTCTTGAACCGAACTTGTTGAAAAATACCGATACAAAGCCTAGTGTCAACTGCATTGATATTAAATCAATTACATTGGAAGAGGTTGAAGCTGGGATAAAGCGCCTAAAGGCCAATAGTTCCGTTGGACCTGATAACTTACCAGAGTATATTGTAAAGGGTTGTATGGAGTTCCTAAAGATCCCGTACAATATATTTTCAATCAAGCGCTCTCTTCCCCGTCATATCCTCGAATTTGGAAGGTGTCTAGTGAAACCGATCCCGATGACAAATGACGCTTTTGTCGTTGAGAGTCATAGACCTATAGCTGTTCTTCCCAGTCTTGGCAAACTATTTGAGGCCGTACTTCATCAGACTGTCTCTACAGGTGCGACCCTTTTTGTGTGACGCTCAGCACGGCTTTCGACCTAGCCGTTCGGTCAACATAAACCTATTGGTACTAACAGACAACATTGCCGTGCATCTCGATAGGGGTATTCAGGTCGATGTCCTTTATTTTGTGAAGGCTTTCGATCGCGTGGATAACGACGTACGGCTTGGCAAACTTGATAAAACTGGATTCTCTGACAAGTTGCTAGCCTTTTTAGGCAGCTATCTGCGCGATCGGCAGCAGTTCGTACGACATGGTTGTTTTGTCTCGACTCCCTACCACACCAGGTCTGGCGTCAGTCAAGGTTCCATCTTGGGGCCCTTGTTTTTCGGTATCATGATTAACGATCTCAAATCTGTTCTTCGGGCGGCTCAATGCCTCTTGTATGCTGATGATCTGAAGCTGGCACATGGGGTTGAGCAGAGAACTGATTGAGAGTCATTGCAGAGGAACATCGCCTTGGTGTTTCAGTGGAGTAAGGAAAACAAACATCACTTTAACACAGCCAAGTGTTGTGTGTGGTGTGTGTACATGTAGCCGCTCTCGTACTGCTATCAATGTGACGAGTACCTACGATCTATGTTGTCGTAGGTTTAATGTTTATTCGGGCAAAAAAATCTATGTTTTAATTATTTAAAGACGACCGGATGGCTAAGTGGTTAGAGAAACTGACTACGAAGCTTGAAGTCCTGGGTTCGATTCCCGGCCGGGGCAGATATTTGTATGATTAATACGAATGTTTGTTCTCGGGTCTTGGATGTTTAATATATATTTATTTATGTATTTATCTACATAAGTACCTATGTTTATCCGTTGCCTAGTAACCATAGTACAAGCTTTGCTTATTTTGGGACTAGGTCAATTGATGTCAAGTGTACCATGATATTTATATTTATACTAGCTTTTGTCCGCGGCTCCGCCCGCGTAGTATTCGGTTGTCGCGCGCTGTTCCCTCGGGAACTGTGCATTTTTCCGGGATAAATTCAAATTCAAATTCAAATTCAAATTCAAAAATATTTAATTCGTACTATTGTACATTTGGCACACATCATCCATAGGTCTTTGTATATAAAGGTAGTATATAAAAATAATAAAGAAAGAAAGAAAGAAAGAAAAGAAAGAAAATAATTTATTTATAACAGCAATGACACATAATTAGTGAATATAACAATAAGAAGTGTTGCCGCTATAAAAAGGTCCTGGCTCAGCATATCGCTAATAGTATATAAAAAGAAGCCTATGTCAATAAAACACGTCGATCCGTCGCTCCGTTACGGCGTGAAAGATGGACAAACACACAAACACACTTTCGCATTTATAATATTAGTATGGATTTGCTCCTGTTGAAGGGCACATCCGGTCTATTTGCCCTTGACTGTACCTGCGTAGATTTGTTTTATCCACAGATGCGGCAAACAGAGGGGTTACGGGAGGAGCATGGCGGCCACCTTCTGTTCGAAATTGGGACAATATTAGGTATTAACCGACTTATGAAAATTTAGTTCTCAAAGCTCCATTTTATTGGTCAATAAATCGGTCGATATGTCGGCGGTCGATCGTAAAATCTGCCAGATCACAAAATTCCTCCTAGGCATTTTGTCAAACGGTGAGTTTTGAACGATACGGCGGATGGTGGAACCAATTCATGAAATTGCGCCATTTCACGATATGCATAGGAATTATTTTCCGATAGAACTTATTATATCGAGAAAGTCTAATATCGACTTGTCTAAAATTATTTTGCATTTAAATTTTTCGTAACATAATTTTTTGCTTTTTCGTCGAATTATTGAAAAGTCAAAATTTGTTCGGTCGAAATTGTTTTTCATAATATATTTTGGTCGAAAAATTGTTTAGTACCTATAACATTTGTATGGTATTACATTGTTTTATCGAATGTATTATGGGTATAAAATTGTCATTCCGTATATTGCTACCACTAATTCTACGTCTGGAAAACAAAATATGAATTTAAAGACTGAGGCGAATTCGCGGAGCTCCTGTTCCGCCTAGTAATGGGGCTTCGTGCCTTGACACAATACTAACCTAACCTATATTTGAGCAATCATTTTACCTGGGTTTTCTTTATTGCGGGGGATTCCGTTTATTTTTTCGCCTAACCAAGTATCAAAATATTAATTCTTTTCATTCATTTTTTTATTTTTTTTAGGAAATTGAATATTAAACTAAATAATAAAGTGATCTAACAATATTATGGATTTAACATTTTAGTAATAAAAATTTGAGACTAAACAATTATAGACAAAAAGTGCTTTAGGAAAAAATATGTATACAAAAAAATCTTAATGCAAAAAAAGAAGTAGGTATGCCATACGTTACATATTTGGACCTTGCGAAGGGCACCCATCGGGAAACTTTTAACCGAACTTCAATTAATCGAAAACGGTTCATATAATATTTAGTTCAAATATTTACTCTACACATACATGTATCGATTAATCATTCAAATTTTTTTCATTATTAGAACAAATAACCAAGAATTATTATTTAATTGGAAATACATTTCATCTTTTATTCAATAGACAGACAACGAATGAGGGGTTTTCAACAGATGAAATATCGCTAGATGGCGTTAGTATCGTGAGGTCCGTTTGACGTTTACATCGCGCTCGTGATTGGTTAAATAACTAAATGAGCCAATCGCAAGCAAGACTGAAACGGCATACGAACCTCAGGCACTTGTCCCACCGCCGACGATAAGCGAGAAGCGAGTAGAGCGAGTAACTAGAAACGAGTGGGCGAGCAGCGAGAAGCGAGTGTGGTTTTGTCGCTGGGCTGTAAGCGAGTGTTCGCGTGCGACGGGCGATTACTCGCTCCACTCGACTCGCTCGTGCGGGGCGGCCGCCAAGCTGACATCGCTGAGCGAGTATCTATAGCTCAGCGAGTTTTATAGCTCTTGTCGCTGCGACAAAAGATGTAAGAGCGAGTTCTCGCCGACAGTGTAAACAGCCAGCGATTAACTATTAATATATGTGTCTCTTTTACTCACACAGGATCTTATATCTTTTGTTCGTTTCTTGAGCGAGAAAATAGTCGATAGCCAATCGTTTCCTCGCCGGCGGTGAGACAAGTGCCTTAGGCACTTAAGCAGCGACACTAGACATCTATGTTACTACTAACGCCATCTAGCGATATTTCGCCTGTTGAAAAACCCTCATTATTGATGATCGAACATGCTCGACGCATCACGAAAAGGTTAGGTTAAGTTAGAACCGCGATACCAACAGAAACGAATCTGTAATTTCTCCGTCAATGTTTTTCAAGTAGGGCAGCAATTTTTCCCCTTACTAGAAGAATGAGAAATATAATACTTAACGGTCACCATTTTATCAAATACTTTCCAGAAATCCAAATGCAATTCTGGTTGCGGCGGTATGGCGGCCATTTGGAACCGCCAGAAAAGTATGGCATGGTGTATTTCGTGAATGGCTACTCGACGATGATTAGCTGTCCAAAAATTAGCCTGGAACAAATGGTTGAATTGTTTTTTTTTAATTAATGTATTCGCGTCGGTATGGCGGGCTGTAAGCCACACCGGAGAAGTATGGCATTATGCTACAACCTACTTACATTTGTGGAACAAATTGTTCGAAACTCGTTATTTATCCGACACGTTCGATTAACGCCCACGCAATGAGGGCTATCGTTTTTTGTCTCACTAGATGGCGCACTGTTGCGTGAGATTTTTAAGTATGGTTTTCAAAGTCTGTTATTACGGACGTGAAAACAAAGTTTACATTAAAATCATATTTAATACACCTTAAAACCGTACCATAAAAATATCGAGCATGCCACAGTGTTGCATAGTCCCCGTTTTGTTCGGAAAAAAGGGAGGAAAAAGGTTTCCGAAAGACAAAATGTCTCAAAACACACGTTCATTGCCCCGGAACGCATATTTGCCATAATTAATTTCAGATATTGCAAAATATTCACTAAATTATTCTAATTATAAATAAACCCGCGTAGCTCGCCCAAAAACTATGAGATTTGACATTTCGGAGACCTCACGCTACACTAGCGCCTCTAGCGGCGAATTCATACGCGACAGCCCTCATTGGGCCGCCGGTACCAGCGCTATGACCATCATTTTCTTTTTGTCATTCCGTAATTAGACCACTGAAGAACCGCCATACTGGTACAAATGATTTAATATTTTGTGTCACCATCTCCCGGTATATCAGGCGCGAGCGCAAGCCACACAGAAGAGACGCGTGGGACGAGAGGACTCCGCCTCGTCTCTTCTGTCTGCTTTGGATCGCGAGGTTTCTTTACATTTAGTATGGAAACTGATTCAAGTCCCATACCTCTTCCGTGTGGGTTGCGCCTAATCAATTTTCTATTCATATTGAGGGACATGTTTGACAGGTACAGTCAACCAATTTGATTCCTAAGCCACAATAGAACCTTGTCAAATTAAATAAGTAGTTGTATTTGTCTATAGCAATGTGTATCAAATGACGTTCTGTGATGGCCTACGAATCAATTTGGGTGACTGTGGGTACATATTAATGCCGCAGGTCAAATAAAAGAAAAATACAAGCGCCAGATGGAGATGTACAGGCAAATGCATAACAGGTTCCACAACATTAGCAGTTTTTATCAACCAGAAGAGAGGAGTTTTAAACCGCTGCATTACGCTATAGTGTTGGAGTTTATAGTCGAGAGGCAGCTGGAAATAGAACAACTTGTGGAGGTATTAATATCACAGAAAGACTGGCTCCCAAGCCTGGTCTGTCCAGGGATTAGGAAGCCTGACTTTGAAGCCTGAGGTCCCGGTTCGATCCCAGGTTATAGAATAAACAAATAAATATCATGGGACACTTGACACTTGACCTAGTCCCAAACTAAGCAAAGCTTGTACTATGGATAAAACATATTTATATAGATAAATACGTACTTAAATACATATTGAAAATCCATATTATTCAAACAAATATCTGCCCCGGCCGGGAATCGAACCCGGGACCTCAGGCTTCATAGTCTGGTTCGCTAACCACTTGGCCATCCGGTCGTCAAATTTACTGACGGTTGTATGATAAATAACAATATCTGGGCGACCAAGCTTTCATCATCATCATCATCCCAGCCTATATACGTCCCACTGCTGGGCACAGGCCTCCTCTCAGAACAAGAGGGCTTGGGCTATAGTTCCCACGCGGGCCCAGTGCGGATTGGGAACTTCACACGCACCATTGAATTGCTTCGCAGGTTTGTGCAGGTTTCCTCACGATGTTTTCCTTCACCGCAAAGCTCGTGGTAAATTTCAAATGTAATTCCGCACATGAATTTCGAAAACTCAGAGGTGCGAGCCGGGGTTTGAACCCACGACCCTCTGATTGAGAGGCGATAGGTCAAACCACTAGGCCACCACGGCTTCAACTCGGGCTAAAACTCGATAATAAGCGTTCTCCCAGAGGTAAGGCCAAGTTAGATCGATTTTTCATCCCCGAAACCCCACCAACACGAAACACTACCAAATTTCATCAAAATCGTTGGAGCTTTTTTCGAGATCCACGAAATATAATATATACAAGAATTGCTCGCATACTTATTAAAAGTCCGAATGTAATATTTGTCAGGACGATCGTTTGTCATAATAACTCTTTTTTTTTCTGAAACCAATAATTGCTCAGAATTATTATAAAACAAACCTAACCTAACCTATACTTTTCTATAAAATGCATGGCATGATTATTTAAAAAAATCAGAAAAATACATTCAATATGACTAGCGGAATTAAGTATGCGAACTTTGGAGCTCCCGTTTTACAGATACTCTTGAAGGTGCCAAATGAAGATCTGTTCGTGTACACGCCCCCCCCTCAAAAGAAGTATATAGCGTCGAGTTTTGCACGCCAGCTGCGCACGCGCGACCCTCGTCACCCAGATGAACCCGGAGAGTTCCTCGGCGGACCCTCGCAGGAGGCTGTGGGTTGGTTCATTGTTATTTTCTAGCTTCAAAATCAAAAAAGTCCTGAAAACCTTTTGGACCTTGGGGTCGAAGACTGGTAAGAGCAAGCTCAAGATCGTAAAGCGTGGCGTAATCCGGTGTTGAAGGCCCACTTTGGATCTCTGCGTCCTGGAATTAGTAAGTAAGCTATAAAACTCAAAATTATCATCAGCATCGTCAAAAGGATTCTTTGTATTTCCAGGGCTGGCGAAAAAATTAACAATAACAAAAACTATTAAACTAAACGTGCACATATATTGCAAGTGCTTGTGGAACGCCAACGATTAGGACTGGAAGGAGCGCTCTTTTTTCGTTTTACAAGCACTTGCCATATTAGGTGCGGGTTAAATTATCGTAATTATTTTTTAAAGACGACCAGATGGCCTAGTGGTTAGAGAACCTGACTACGAAGCTTAAGGTCCCGGGTTCGATATCCGTGTCGGGGCAGATATTTGTATGAAAAATACGAATGTTTGTTCTCGGGTCTTGGGTGTTTAATATGTATTTAAGTATGTATCTATCTATATAATTATATTTATACGTTGCTTATAGTACCCATAACACAGCTTTGCTAAGCTTACTTTGGGACTAGGTCAATTGGTGTGTATTGTCCCGTGATATTTATTTATTTATTATTTATTTACTTACAACCTGACTGTACTTGCCAGTGACGTCACTTGACGACGTGTTTGCCTTAGGAAAATTTTATAACAAAAACTTGAACCGACTACAAAAAACCATGAAAAAAATTTTCTACCAGTATGAAGTCGGTGCCCCAGCACGAGCCAGCAGGTGTGGACCTATAGTCGTCTACCTCATTGCACCTAAATACTAGAGGTACATTGGGCTTCAATCACGCCTGCTGGCTCGTGCTGAGGCACCGACTTCAGACAAGTAGAAAATTATTTTCATGGTTTTTTGTAGTCGGTTATTTTTTTGTTATAACATTTTTTACATGCTTTTTAGTGTATATAATCTAAGATACAATAGTTTAATGTCAACTGCTCGTTACCTTTTACGAAAAATTGCTTTTCCCGATACAGAGACGTTCGTTATTGAGGAGTTCTGGTGCTTCACTACCCATTCCATTTCACCATATGCATTAGAAGGAGCATAAATTGCTTAGCAACTGTGTTAAACTAATTGAAATTCAACCCGTGAAATACTTGTTACTGAGTAGTAGCTCCGGTGGTCAACTGTGGTCTTCATCATCAGTTCCACTCCACTTGACTAAATGATGATTTTCAAGAGCAAATGCAGAAATGTCTACTAAATATATCCAAATTACCATAGGTTTCCCTACAATATTTGAAGAGTTCCCTCGGTTTCCCTAGGATCCAATCATCAGATCCTGATTTGGTGCTTCGACGAAAGAAAAAAAAATTCAAATCGGTTTATAAATGACGGAGTTCTGAGGTAACAAACATAAAAAAATACAACCGAATTGATCACCTCCTTTTTTGAAGTCGGTAAAAAGGGGGTTGTTTGTTTGATTTTAAGCTAGGTTAGTAAAAAATAAGTTTGTATTGTAATTTGATCGTAAACTCTTGAGATACAAGTGTGTGTTCACACTGTAAAAGAACACACACAAACCTTGAAAGTGAAGATGCCATGGCGACCACGGGAGCCTTTTTCAGATTCAATTTAGTCTTATAAGTTTTTAAGTAGGCAGTAAAATTTATAACTAAGTTTTATGCACAGTTAGCATAATATTTTTTTAAATACTGTATTTATTTATTCATTTATAAGTCATGTTCATTACATTAGGTGACATATAATTAAATAGTAGGTACACGACACCCTGTTAGGGTATAAAAATTATAATCCTTAAACTATTTTACTCCAATAATTCTTATATCCACGGATTAGAGGAGTGATGTCATTATAATACAATGCTAATATAGGTAATAAGAATTTATTGTGAATTTTCGTAACTTAATTAGATTGAAATTTAAATTAAATTTAATTTTAATAATGTTCAATGTCAAATTATTAGTTTCAATATTATTATTAATGTCATCATTCAACTATTTCGTATTTCTTAAAAGTAGTGTAACAATTAAAATTTTCTTATGAACTACATTTTCTTATGTATTAAAGACATACCTAATTGTATATTAATCAGTGAAATTGTTTAATTTTCAGAGCAAGTGATCATTCGTATGGCGAAAGAGGAGAGGCTCAAGATGAAATACAGAGCTGAATACATGAAGCGACAGAGAAATAACGCAGCCAAGCGCTAAAGGGGAAGTGCTTCCCTATTTATTTATTGCTTTCTATCCGCGACCCGCTTGCTGATTTTCCCCCTAAGTATCTTATAAGTATAAAAAATCGGCCAAGAGCGTGTCGGACATGACTCCCAGGATAGGGGCGATGAATAAAATCATGCTATCCGTATGAAACAAGTAATATTTCTTTATGTATTTTGTATGAATTTTATACGGAATTTCCCAAGTAGATATATTTTATAAGTGAAGCTAGTATTTCTTTTTAGTTACTATTTACTCTTGATAAATTTCAAAGCAACAGTTTTACTGTTAAAGGGGCGGTGCCTTTAAAAGGCCTATCCAACAATATCCCACACTATTATGGTTAGACGAGAAAGAAATATGAGTAGGTTGTATACGTGCTGGTTTAGATACTGTTATCAGCAGTTACCACTATGAACTCTTGTTGCGTTTGGGGCACTAAGCTAACTTTTTTTTTTATTCGACTGGATACCAAACGAGCAAGAGGGTCTCCTGATGGTAAGAGATCACCACCGCCCATAGACACCTGCAACACCAGGGGTATTGCATATGCGTTGCCAACCTAGAGGCCTAAGATGGGATACCTCAAGTGCCAGTAATTTCACCGGCTGTCTTACTCTCCACGCCGACACACAACAGTGTAAGCACTGCTGCTTCACGGCTGGATTAGCGAGCAAGATGGTGGTAGCAATCCGGGGGGACCTTGCACAACTGATTATTTTTCGAACTGTAGTGTCGTCACGGCACATCCCTAGCCGGAAGCCGCACAGCACTACGCGCCATCATGTTTTACGGATTCGGTCAAGCACGCGAATACAAGCGCGCAGAATAGCAAATTATGTTAGTTCACTAATAAAATATACTACGTATAGATACCTACATGTGTTAGAGCTTCCAGTTTGGGCACTGGTTCGTTCAAAGGCCATAGAGACTTATCGGTGTCAAATGTTTAAGTGCCACGGGACACGGGCCGCGCAAGAAGAGTACCACCGCTCAAGTACCGAGGGTTCACCACGGGTGAAAGAGACAGAAGAGCCTGAAACATTAAAAAAACCTTTAGGTACTTTAAATTGAAGAGTAGATAAATCAATAAGGAATTATTCATCGTCTTTGGTAAAGGCATAATAGAGAGGCAGTGATAGAGAGGTAGAGAGAGGGTTATTATTCCCACTGCACACACACAATCCATTTCTGAGAATGAGAGGGCTTAGGCTGTAACGTTAAATTGCTTTACAATTACAAATGTAATTTCGCACATGACTTCTGAAAAACTCAGATCTATGGTGGCTAATTTGTGTGTTGAAGTGTCGAAGTGGCTGTGGAATTAAATGAATACTTACCAAACATTGTGTCGTGTCTTACATCAACAACACCATCATCGTCTATCAAGCAAACAACCACACTTTTAATAAAAACATGAGCAACTAAATTAATATCATTGTTTTATTTTTATTCTTTCAAATAAAAGATACCTACAAAGTGAGGTTACGATTTTGGATAAGTATGTACCATACATAACGTAATGTATGTATGGGTACCATCAGCCAAATAAGTGGTCCATCAATTTTTATACAAGTTCCTATCAAATGAATATGTCGCTAAAGTCGAACTTTCTAGCCTGGTCATTCTACTGTTTTTTTGGAAATAATTCGATATACCTAAGGATATTTCTTTGTATACGGCTTTTACGTGTAAAATTAAGAACCTATATTTTCGAATCCACCAAAACTTGGGTCCAGAAGATGGTAAGTAAAAAAAAATTGAACCCTAAAATAGGTGTTTTCTGTCAAAATATGTTTCAATAATTTAGTTTTTAGACCAGCAAGCTGAATCCACCAATATATCTAACAGGAAATTAAAAAAAAAAACACCAAAGTGATTAATTCGTAATCCGTCTAATTTCTATTAAGAAAAAAATAAAATAAGGTTTTTTAAGTCACATATTATCAAGTAATTGGATTATAAATAATTATCATTTAAAATCCAACAATAGATATGATTGGAAATTATGTATTTTATTAAACCGATATAATATGAGCAGCAAAAATAAGTACAAAAAGTCTCAAGGCACGTTAAAAAGACATACCTAAACTTTAACTATACTTACCTTTTATGCCCCTATCGTAATTAATTTTTGCTTTGGAAAATATGAAGCCTTTTTTAAGTGCCTTTAAAAAAATAAGTGGATTTTACATGTGTTACAAAGAACATAAATAAAACGAGTAAATTATGAAGTAAATAAATAGGCTTATAGCATTTTCGCCTGATTTTTACAGAATTATTAAAATTAACAATGTTGTCTGATAGAGCCCTTAATATATAAATGTGTCTACTCCAATAATTATTCGTGATAGACTTTTATATTCCTTAAAACCGGTTTTTAAAGAAAACATAAGTCTATAACGAATAATTATTGGAGTAGACACATTAACTTACCTATATATTAAGAAGGGTTCTATCAGACAACATTATTAACTTTCATTCAATTTTTATAGAATAATCGAGAAAAACTAACTAAAATGCAACGTTGCCAGCTCAGAAGGTATAAACCCTCTTAATAGCTATTTGTGCAACAAGAGAGCAAAGATTATTTTCTATAAAAAAAATCTGTCGCGGTGATAAATTTTGGTGGATTATTGAAGAATAACTTTACCTGACCTAATTTTTAACGCAAAAAATTGCTTACTTATTTGAATTAGGCAAATGTTAATTTTACTTATACATACAAAATAATTTATTGCAGAGATAAAGTATATACAACTTAGTAAGTCAGAGAATAGGCTAAGCCTGTATCTTCCTCTCGATGCTTGAATAGCGATAAGTTAATATACGTAGACGTACTTATACGTACATATACAGTAGAAAAAGGAGCAGTATTCCGTCTCGGCAGCGTACTTCCTTGATATAATTACCTACGCCGGCTCGGTCCACAAACACGCGCCCCATCGCCTACTCTACTAACTGTCACTCTTCAGTTGTTATTGATTTGATAATGTCACATGAAAATAAAAGTAGGGAAAGTATTAGGAAGTTTAGGAAATTATGGAAGGAATGGACTAAGTAGCATTTAACATAAATGCATTTTACTTTATTTTCATAAACCATAAAACGTATTATGTTTTAAACGGTTTTATTTGGCTTCATCACTACATACTTTTGTTACCTACAAATTAGTTACGGAGTATTTGCGCCTCTTCTGGGATGTGCGAAAAGCATTATTGTTTTTTTTTATTCGACTGGAAGGCAAACGAGCAAGTGGGTCACCTGATGGTAAGAGATTACCACCGCCCATAGACACCTGCAACACCAGGGGGATTGCAGATGCAGATTGTTGAATTTAAGAGTATAAAAAAATCTCATACCTACTTACTGAGTGTAAATATATTATAGGGCCCACATGCACGCTAATCCTAGATCAGACTACACCGTTCGACTTACCGTTTATCGTATCGTGTGTGTGTGTGTGTGTGTGTTTTTTTTTTCATGTGGTTACCGTCGAGCGGAAAAGTATAAAAATTTGTATTTTTCTCTCTCGGTCTGAAAAGTACCCTACCTATACGATATTATAGGAGAGCATTTAATAGTTAAAACTAACGTAAGTATCCGTAACTTTTTTATTATTATTATTTTTATATAAAAGCTTTTATATTCTATGAATCTTTTTACAGCATATATCAGTTTTATTTGTGTTAGGTACTTAGTTAGGTAGGTACAGTACTTACACTAGATTACGCGACCTTTATACGCCAACAGTTTTGGTACACAGAGATTAAATCCTTACTTTGTGTGATTTCCAAATTCTTAAACCTAAGAATACTTAGTTGAAATATAAATAACTTAGGAATATAGTCAGCCTATAGGTACTTACAGTCAAATTGATATAAACCCCCTTGCAAAAAAATATGGTTTTTGTATTTTATGTGCATAAAAGCTTACTTTCTAAGCTTCAATGCATAAAAATCTGAAAAACCATAGGTGCCCTATTTTTTTGCAAGGGGGTTTATTTCAATTATTCTCATATTTATAACGTAGTTCTCATTATTAGCCTCCTCTTATTTTTATTAACTTAGACAATTCGGACATATTATTGTTTTATTAATAAACTTTTAATTTTTAGCAATTTCACCTGTTTAAGGTAAGCCGTGGTGGCCTAGTGGTTTGACCTATCGCCTCTCAAGCAGAGGGTCGTGGGTTCGAACCCCGGCTCGCACCTCTGAGTTTTTCGAAATTCATGTGCGGAATTACATTTGATATTTACCACGAGCTTTGCGGTGAAGGAAAACATCGTGAGGAAACCTACACAAACCTGCGAAGCAATTCAATGGTGCGTGTGAAGTTCCCAATCCGCACTGGGCCCGCGTGGGAACTATGGCCCAAGCCCTCTTGTGCTGAGAGGAGGCCTGTGCCCAGCAGTGGGAAGTATATAGGCTGGGATGGATGGATGGATTGACCTGTTTAAAGTCGCGGGCTCAGGGTGAATGCAAGCCGCTTCCAACCGAAGCAACTGGAGGTCTAGGGGGGAGGCCTATGTCCAACAGTGGACGTCCTATGGCTGAATTAAAAATAGGCTCATAATTAAATTAATTATGTATTCAACAAAGCTATTTCAATTGGCAATAAAAACCATTTAAAATTAATTTTACTTATCGGCTCGGTTGTTAAGATTTAATACCAAAGACGGAGTGCGTTTTCTTTAGTTAGAATATTATTAGACGAAAAACTAACGCAGTTTAGGGACCATGCACACTTTATTGCTTTTAGTTTGCTTGCAAATTAAAAAATGAATAATAAAGTTGCATTTATTGTCGTCGTTGTATCATGTAAGTTGTTTATTTATGTCGTTTTTAAACATGTCTAAAATATAGTGGAATTTAATCGAGCGATTTTTAGCATTGCATACCTATTCCAAATGCCAGATAGAACATACCTAAGTAATTAGAATTTTCTAGTACTTAAGGAGATATCGTGCATGTGTTTCAATCGGGAAAACTCGGATCTCAATCAGAGACCTTAATACTTAGTGTCGCACTTGGAATCACAATTGTTTTCATTACTTCTTTCTGCCACACGGTATAAGGCGAGGGTAGAAAGAGGTGGAGAATTCGATCGAGAACGCCAGCGCGTTAGACAATTCGGGCTCAGCAGGGCTACTACGAAACTCGAAGTTCGTATCGTGCCGTCCCTCTCGCTCTCGTATTAAATAGTATAAGTGTCAGAGGGACCGCACGACACGAACTTCGATTTTCGAGTTTCGAAGTAGCTAGCCCCGCAGATGATGACGAAAACCTATGAATTATTGCATTAGGTAAGTATTTAATTAAATTGGTTTGTCATCAAATTACCGACAGTTAAATAGGTAATCGAATTTTATTTCAAAGTAAACGCTTCGAGTAAGTATTTTCATTTCATCGACAATTCAATTCGTGGAATTGTCATTACAAGTATTTTCAATTCATATAATATTTAAAATTGTCCGATGATTCATTGTATAGTTGTGTTATTTCCCGGAAATGTTTGTCATGAAACAGTAGAAACAATTTAAGAGAAGTCTCTTCGTTCCATTCTCCATACAAACGTAGTCCCGGTCTCATTTGAAAACTAGTCAACAGAAATAAATGAAATTTTGTAAGTATGGACTAGACGTAATTATCTATGCCTGTGGTTTTTCAGATTTTCATATAAATGTGTAATATCAGAATTACAGGAGCTCAAGTCGACAAAAAAAAAGATGTCAACTTTGCACGAGAATTACAGACTAATAAAGCATTTTTACAAAAATCGGAAAAACCACAGGCATAGAAAATATAATGAATATCTTGATTGTAAAATATCATTGATTGTGTTATACTTTTCGTATAATATGAGGACAACGAAACCCAAAATTCAACCGGCCAAATCTTGAAAAGCCTACAGCTACTTATCTCGATATAAATTACGGATGTCGTTGCGGAAGGCATGGGGGAGCATGGGGGGGACGGCTGCGAGCGCTTATGTCACGAGCGATAAAGACAGCAATATCCCAAACGAATACCTAACGCGGCCGCGCGGCCGGCAGGGAAACTTCTCTTAACTATCCTCGCTCAGCACAGCCCTAGTGGATAAAGCTGAGCGGAGCGAGGATATAGGTAAATGAAGCGCTTCTGTTTTATAACAAACATACTCATATTCCTCGCATGCATCCTCACATATCTATGAAACGCAGTTTTAATATGAACTTTTCCGATAAAATACGATAGAAGACCATTATTGTCCGTTATGCACTATGTAGTACGCAGTAGAGCTAAGCCTAAGCTAAGTTTCTGAGCCCACAGTCATTGGCGTCACACTTACCACCCCTCTTTTGCTTCGGGGGTTAAAAATGGCGCCTTTCAGGTCTAGCTCCAGTGCAGGGTTTCCGTTGGTTCCACATCTGGTGGCAAGCCAAGGCCGGTATAATAAACCGCATGGTCCAACTCATGCGTACCATATACGTGAAGCTAGACGAACGCATCACCTCGCTGCACGGAGAGAAGTTCCGGTTCGACACCTCCAAGGAGTTTGAGGAGGGATACCTCATGTCCGTGATCATTGAGAAGTATGTTGTTTACCTTTTAAAAGGAACTAACATCGATTTAGAATACCCTAGATACACTGTCACTTACAAATTCAAGTCGCAAGAATGTCCCATCGCTAAGTTACAAGTGCGTGCGTCTACTACGGCAAATCAACAACACATAATGTACCTACTTAAAAACATTTTAATTTTCGTTACATGCAACCTTATGTCACGAAAATTAAGGTGTTATTTCGAGTGCGCGCGGTTGGCGGTTATGACATAAAAAATAAGACCATCGCGCTTTCGGTCGTAGGCAACATTATTTTAAACAATACGACAATACTATTAATAAAATACAAATACCTAAGAGTCAATCCATACTCTTATTAAGTTGAATTCAGTTTACGCCGCGTGACAATCGTAACAAATTGACGGCTTTGACGTTTCAAATGAAGATAGGTACTTATTGAAATTAAATTAAAATAAAAATGTTTTTAATGAGTTTGAAGGCGTATTTTGCCACAAATTTACTACATTATAAAACTATTAACTAGTACTCATCCTTTTTCAACGTCGTTAATGTATTATTTTTGCACTTTTTTACGGAGCACTTCGGCATGTTGATCCGATAACGAAGCACGCGTTACTGTGCTTAGAAGGTGTTTAAGCACAGTTGTAGCGAGACACATTTAAGCGTTATTTTAGTAGGGTATCTAGGGTATTCTAAATCGATGGGAACTAAGAACAATCTGCTGACCCGCGACCTTTAGATATCTATACAGCTATGTAACAAATGGGTGCTAGTCTCAGCGGCGTAGCTAGCATGGGTGGCACCCGGGGCGGATATTGTAGGTCTCACCCCAAAACTAGAATGAAAAAACTTACTATGCAAGTAGGCACCTAGGGATTAAGCCCTTGTTACATATATTATTTACTGGCGGTTATGTCGTTCGCTGCCACGGAAGAATAAAAACAAGTGGAAGTGCTATGTAGGTGCAGCGTGCGTGCCACAAGTAGGTAGGTACGTTTACTCGATGCCAGTCGAGTTCAACATTGCGTAGAGTATGATCACGTTTAGTAGTGTCGCGACATTCCTTGTTTTACAGTAATTATGCCGTATTGCTCAATTCTGGAATGTAAAAATGATAGCAGGAAAAAAAACCTACTAAGTAATGGAGCCTCCGCTTACTTGTGGCACGCACGCTGCACCTACATAGCACATCCACTTGTTTTTATTCTTCCGTGTTCGCTGCGGTTATGCAATCTGCCACAGTTTTAGGAATTTTATAGGTGGCATTACTGATGTTCACGGTCGGCTGTCACCCCTATGGGTGACACCCGGGGCCGCCCTAGCTACGCCACTGGTTAGACTAGACGTTTTCAACCGGTGTGCCGAGGCACACTGGTGTGCCGCGTATATTTTCAAGTGTGCCGGGATTGCCGCGAAGTGTATGCTGCTGCTGCATTGAAAATTAAATCATGAATATATACCACGCGGCATATAAATCTGCCTAAAGTTCATTACTTAATACTCAGTTTTGACGCATTTTTGAGATACATTTTTTATGCGAATTCTTTACGTTACTCCCGGATTGTGTTCGAACTTAACGGTATAGTGCCTGTTAGACCATACACAATTCCTGAACGATTAGCAGCGCCTCTACACGGCTCGAATCGGAACTAGCACGAAATGTCATATGTCACTTACTACGATTGTATTTCCTCATGCTATTATAACGTTAATAAATAAACATATTCAAGTACTGGATGTTCTTTATATCTTCAGAATATTACATACATAACAGAATTGGCGACGAGAACTGTGGATTATGAAGAACCGGAAAGTGAAATCACCCGATCAGGTCAATAACCTTACCTAGCGCTGTACCACTTTTTTTCCTTTTGCTCCAAGGGTTCCAATACCTGTGATGATAACCCGCATCACACCCTTCCTTTTCCTTCATCTACGTACAAATACATTACGCTACAATGGAAACGCAATTAGGACAAGTTTTGACACAAATGATGGAAACCATGAAAGGTATGCAATTACAACAAGCTTTACAAAGCAATGATAAAACAGTTGGCGGTATCACATTACAACCGTATGATGAGCAAAATGAATCGTTCTCAACATATTTACAAAGACTCCAAAACTACATAACCTTAAAAGGAGTGACAAATGCTACAGTAAAAGTACAAATTTTTCTAAACTGTATCGGTCCTAAGTACTACCAAATATTGAAAAATATTACGGCACCAGAGGCTCCAGAAAATAAATCATATGATGAACTGGTACAATTATTACAAAACCACATTGCCCCAGAACCTGGCGAAGTTGCCTTGCAGCACAAATTCTGTTTGAGACAGCAACAAGAGTGCGAAAGTATTGCTAACTATGTAGCCGGTTTGAAAGAAATAGGTGGGAAATGTAATTTCATTTGTAATAATTGCAAACAGAGTACATTCGAGACACATCTTCGTGTCCAGTTTATACGAGGACTAGGCAATGCAGAAATAAAAGAGAGGCTATTACAAGAACCTGCTTCTAAGAAATTCGACGATTTAATCAAAATTGCATTGGCAATAGAAACTGCAAAATCGGAAACCAGAGAAATGGGACCAGATGTACAGTCAAACATTAATAAAATATCAACATACTCAAAGAATAAAAATACTAACAATCAAAATACTAAAAGTACATACAAGACAAATACACATGAAGGACCTACATACAATACAAAAAATACATACAATAACAAGAAAGAAAGAGAAATTAAATGTTTTCGATGTGGAAAGGAAAACCATACAGCTACACAGTGCAACCTGAAAAATAAACTGTACTGTAAGAAATGTAATACAAAAGGACATATTCAGTCTGTATGCTTCAAAGATCAGAGACAGTTAGACCTAGTATACGAGCTACCCATGGATGAAAATGAAGATGAAATATACGAAATACAGAAAATAATGCACGGAAATGACACACAAAATGATAAATTCAACATTACGTTACATATAAATGGAAATTTACATACCTTAGAGCTGGACACGGGCGCAGCAGTTACAACCTGCTCGGCAAAATACTTCAAAAACAAATTCAGCAACTCGAAATTGACCAATACATTAGTAAAGCTACGTACATACACGGGAGAAATAATACAACCATTGGGCACCTGCAAGGTAAATATTAAATACAAAAATACAGAAGTAGAAGGACGAATATTCGTGATTGACAAGGATGTTGACCCAGTAATAGGAAGAGAATGGATAAGAAAATTAAACATACAATTGGACATAAAATCAATACATAAAGAAGAAAATGACATTACTGAAAAAGAGTATAAAGAAAAATTAAACAAACTTTTAGAAGAATACAAAGAAATATTTTCAGAAAAGATAGGAGAAATAAAAGATTATCAGGCAGTATATAAATTGAAGGAGGGGGCAGTACCTGTATTTTTGAAACCACGTCCAGTACCATTCGCATTGAAAACTCAAGTGGAAGCAGAAATTGATAGATTGGAAAAAGAAGGAATATTACAGAAAATTACTTACTCACAGTGGGGCACACCAATTGTTCCTATCGTTAAGCGAAATGGTAAAGTACGCTTGTGTGCAGATTACCGAGCAACTTTAAATAAAAATCTGGAAAATGACAATTACCCTATACCCCGAGTCGAGGAAATATTTTCGAAACTGAGTGGGGGAAAATATTTTTGTACATTGGATATTAATCAGGCATATTTGCACATGACAACAAATGAAACTACTTCAGAAATGCAAGCTATAAGTACATGCAAAGGTACATACAAAGTTCAAAGGTTAATGTTTGGAGTGAAAATTGCACCAAACATTTGGCAAAGATATATGGATCAGACATTACAAGGCATGGAAGGTACAGCCTGCTTCTTTGATGACATCGCCATACAAGGCGATACATATGTACAGTTACTTCAAAGAATAAGGAGAGTATTTGAAAAACTTCAGAAATGTGGATTACACTTGAATAAAAATAAATGTCAGTTTTATGAAAAATCTATCACCTACCTTGGTCATACTATAAATGAAGAAGGATTACACCCTACAGAAGAAAAGATTGAAGATATAAAAAACAGCCCACGCCCCACAGATGTTTCATCTTTACGCACATTTTTGGGAATGGTAAATTATTACCAGCAGTTTATCCCCAACTTAGCATCAAAATTAAATCCATTATACCGATTACTACAAAAAGATATAAAATTCACATGGACTACAGAATGCGAGAAGGCATTTTGTGAATTAAAAAAGGAGATTACAGGAGATAAAGTCCTTACACCGTTTCATGAAAACTTACCGGTCTCATTAGCGACTGATGCCTCACCGACGGGATTTGGAGCTGTACTATCACACATTATGCCAGATAAATCGGAAAGACCCATAGCATTTGCTTCTAGGTCACTTTCAAGGGCAGAAAAAGGTTACAGTCAACTAGATAAAGAAGCCGCTGCTCTCGTATGGGGACTTAAGAAATTCTTTCAATATTGTTATGGCAGAAAAATATTACTTATTGTGGACAATCAGCCATTAGCCAGAATTCTACATCCAGAGAAGGCAACACCAGCCACTACAGCTATACGACTCGTACATTATGCAAACTTCTTAGCTGGATTTGACTATGAAATAAAAGTTAGAAAGACCACAGAACATGCAAACGCGGACTATTTTTCAAGATTACAGAATTCAAAAAATGGGAAAGAAGATACACTAACAGATGATGATGCCTTCTACCTGAATCAAATTGCAGAAATGCCAGTTACTTTACAAGAAATAAAAGAAGCTACTGCTACAGACACAGAATTACAAAAACTATATTTAGACATACAATCAGGAAGAGATGATCCAAAAAGACTACATGAATTTTCATTACAAAATAATTGTATATTTTATGGCATACGAATAGTTATACCCAAGAAATTACAATTCAAAATTTTAAACGAACTACACACAGCTCACACTGGTATAGTGAAGATGAAAGCATTAGCAAGAAGCTATGTGTGGTGGAAAAACATTGACACGGATATTGAAAATATGGTCAAGCAATGCAACGCATGTTGTTTGTTGCAAAAGAACCCTACAAAAGTGCCTGTACACAGCTGGGAATACCCAAAGGAACCGTGGAGTCGTGTGCATATCGATTATGCGGGACCATTCATGAACCAGTATCTTCTCATTCTGGTAGATGCCTACACAAAATGGCTGGAAGTCATACCAACTACTTCAATTACAGCTACAGCAACTATCAACATTTTGAAGAAAATATATACGACATTTGGCCTACCAATAACACAAGTTTCAGATAATGGAAAACAATTTCGATCAGAAGAAATGCAACGATTTTTAAAAGAAAATGGAATTCAAGCAAAATTTACAGCACCATTTCATCCTGCCACGAACGGACAAGCGGAGAGATATGTTCAAACAGTTAAAAATAAACTTAAAGCAATGATAAACGAAGAAGGATCTTTACAAGACAAACTGCAAAGATTTCTTATGATGTACAGGAAGACACCTAACAATGCTACCGGATTAAGTCCAGCAGAAATGATGTTTAAGAGAATATACAGAACCCGGATTGACTTAGTAAAAAGAATACCGGACACGAGAAATAACCAAAATGAAGAGATAATAGTAAAGAAAGAGTTTCAAAAAGGAGAAAGAGTGCAGATAAGAATGTACGACAGTAATAAATGGAAGTTTGGAAAGATAATTAATAGGAAAGGAAAATTACATTATGAGGTGGAAGTTGATGGTAGAGTACATCAAAGGCATGTGGACCAAATTCTAAAGACAGCATGCATGAGTGATAATACTAAAATTGCAGTAAACTACAAGTTCAGGTCACGGGATCTACTAGAAGGCACACAAACACCAAGTTCTCCTAAAAAACTCTCTCCAAGCCCTGAAGTACAGGAACCAGTGCCAGACTATGGTGACAATCCAGTGCCAGACCATGCTGACCATCACGAGCCAGACATAACTAGGCCGGATACGCCTGAACCTACAACGTCTTCAACGACACCTACATTGTCTGTGCATACACCGACACCGGCCAGGCTGGAGCCGCGTCGAAGTATGAGGACTATAAGACCACCGATTCGATTGAACTTATAAAATAAATAACAAGGGAGAGTGTTAGACCATACACAATTCCTGAACGATTAGCAGCGCCTCTACACGGCTCGAATCGGAACTAGCACGAAATGTCATATGTCACTTACTACGATTGTATTTCCTCATGCTATTATAACGTTAATAAATAAACATATTCAAGTACTGGATGTTCTTTATATCTTCAGAATATTACATACATAACAGTGCCTATTCAATTACTGGAATTATACCTTTATACTTTTTTTTATCTACACCCATATTATAGTAAATCCTCAATTACTTATGCGTTCAAAAACCATAGGTAATGACCAGCATTACGACTTTGGATTCTATTATGAACACGGCTGTATCGTAATGGTAATTTCATACATCATTACAGCACGGGGAGGGGGCGCGCCGCGACCACGTGCAGCAGCAGGTCGTAGCGCGCGCAGCGGGCGCAGCTCGTGGGGCAGACATACCTACCTAGCTCTCGTTAATACAGGTCATTCTCAATCGTTCTTGAACACATGATAGAGGATTTAATATATGGATATAGATAAAATATTGTATGCAACTGTACGTAATTAGGCCTTAAAGCACTCATGTGACCCTATTATGAAACTCGGCTACGCCTCGTTTCATAAACCCACACTCGTGTTTTAAGGACCCCTATTACGATACAGTTGCATAAAATACTATTGTGGTACTAGTCGTGGCAATGAACTTTTAGGCAAAGTTAGGCGGCGGAAGGTTAATTAATTAGGTAAGGTTTCTTTTTGGTAGCATGATTGGTGAACGGTTGTGTTGCTCTGAGGATGAATGCTGGTGGAGACGCGTTGGTGTAGTGTGATGATGGTGATAGTTGGATTTGTGTGTGATCTTACAGAATGGCGGGGGAGGGGGACGAGCTGCATAAACTCAGTACTCAGTTGTTGTATGCTTAGCTATCATAAGGTCGCGGGTGAGCAAAGTAACTATTTAGTTCTTCGATATGGTCGATATGGACCTCCGCAAAGTAACGCCTGATTCAATAAATTATTTATTTCTAGTATTTTCTTTGTTTAATAGATACAGGCAAGCCGTAGAGCATACAAAATTTTCGTCCAGAATGAAAGCTTTCAAGTTATACGACATCGAATTGCGTCTGGAAATGGTGCAGATTCTATACATAGAAATATACAGGCTGGTGAATATGATGCACGAGATACCGAGAAAGTACGGATACGACATAAGGAGTAAGTAAAAAAATAGTACGGCTTGATGTGTTTCATCAGAGGCCGCCGCACCTGCTCAGGTGGAAGTGGAATAAAACACAAAACTGTATATCTTACAAATAATAAGTTTTGGTAAAAAAAAAATTTTAATATAAGCTTTTTTTGCTGTCTGTACTTTTTGTCGACTTTACTTGCATTGTCGCCCAAACTACATTTGCATACCTACCAAATTTTAAGTTGATGCCATTAACCGTTGAGCTCCGTCCTGCGGAGACGATCCTGTCCGGACTACCAGGATGTCACTACCAGATTATTATATTGTCACGCAATTTACATAAGTATTCCGAATTTTAAGTCAATCCGATTATTGGAACGTGGTTGAATTTAACTTGGAAGGTTTGACTACAGACAACAGACAAGACAGACAACGGGACAGATGAAACTAAACATAAGCTTGTAAAATATGTGTTTTCAGAGCGCAAAAGATCAACGGTAAAAGGCAATCCCGAGGAGTTATTATGGCGATTAAAAGACTCAAATCTAAAGAGATAAACAAGAAGAAGAAGCGCCGGCTGCAGCTGAAGGAGTTGAAGAAATTGCGAGAGGAGATGCAGCTGGCTGGGGAGAACCTGACGATGTCGCCCCGCTCCCCCCGTAATACCAAGCAGTGGTGGCGCTTCCAGGAGTACGGGTGGGAGGTCCATGACGATTATTGGGAGGAGTGGTGATTAAACGAATGGAGAGAAACTAGTTTTCATTTCTAATCTAATATGTGGCTGAGGGTAGAAAAAGATTGTGAATGCAAAACGAATGGAAATAAACTAGTTTTTAATAACTTGACGAACACATTTGGGGGTGTTTGGTGTCACAACTATTAGTGGATTTGTACACCATAAAATCATACTTTTAGAGGTGACACAGAAGACGTTACCATGACAACCAGCTACACTAAAAAGTTGATGGACCCATGTACCATCAACCAAATATGTGGTCTAACACCCTAAAGTTGATAATCGTTTGCATGTCATAAAACAATAATGCCGATAGACGTGTCTGTCAACTTGAAAGTTCGACTCAAAGTTCGAGTTTCTTGAAAGTAATATCATATACATAAATATGTCGCTAAAGTTGAAAGTTTGACAGACACGTCTATCGGCATTATTGTTTTATGACATGCAAACGATTATCAACTTTAGGGTGGTAGACCACATATTTGGCTTATGGTACCTAACGCTGGTCATCAGGACAATCCATAGACTCGTATTTTTTTTTGTGTAAGGAATAGCTCTCAATGTCTCCTGTGAGATTTTCTCGGAGTCTGTCATGTTTTAGATTTCGCCTTTTAATACTCGTAGGTTAACAAGAAATAAAACCAATCACTGTTAATATATTACAAACATTTATTTGAGAAAAGTTGGAGCAACATTTTTTACAATATTTACTATACAGGGCTCTTCCAAGCTTCGTAAACAATAAAAAAATTGTTACGAACAAATACACTTGCAAATACAATACAATACAAATATACAATAGACGCGTTTCAACGCTTAACAACTTGCATTGTTTAAACAATATGTACAGTGATCAGAATCAAGCGTATTACCTCTGAATTTGAGGGCAATATCATTTAATGAGGGGCTTTAAACAAAATATCGCTAGATGGCACCACTGACAAATGGTTGGTACGTTACAGTCTTGCTTGAGGTCGACTCATTTCGTTCCAAACCCAAACGTGACACCAACGTGACACAAACGAAATGTCAAACGGCCCTCACGATACTAACGCCATCTAGCGACTTTCCACCAGAAACCCCTCATTGAGTGAGATCAAAAACAGGTGTCAAGTTGTTTAGATAATCCTGAAAAAAAGCAAATAACAGAGGGCAAACTTAAATTCAAGATTCGATTTGAATAGTCTCCGTATACAAGTTATTTTATATTTGATTAATCAATTTACCTTCTATATGTTGTAAACAAGTTACTGTTTTTGTATTGTAAGGATTGATTATAGTACAAAAACATTTTTTTTTTCTGGAAAAATCCATGCAATACAGTTGAGCTTCAATTTATCTCAAGTTGTTTGCTTTTCTTTTCAATTTGATCTACAGTATGGCACCCATTAAGACCTCAATTGTATTATTTCATCAGCGCAGTAGAAAACCACGCATTGACCACCATTGGCTACCATATTGGCATTCAAGTTTTTGGGATAGGTAATTTTAACGTCATTCTATCGCTACAGTTAATAATGGGTGTCCATCATTTCAAAACGTACACTCAAAGACTCAACTGATCATTGAAACAAAGCCTCTTCTAGTCACGAAAAATATCGCGAGGAACAGTCACCAGCACCAATATCTGACACAACAAGCGTGCACAAATATCTGATGCAACTCTATTTCTACGGCCGGAAGGACGTGTCAGAT
>NC_133501.1:898864-947279 GCF_025370935.1 Choristoneura fumiferana
TATTACACAGAAAGCTTCCACATAATTTTACATGAGAATTATGTAACATTTATATATTTGGTCTTTGTATTAGACTCGTGAGTCTTATTGCTATTGTAGGAATAAATTACATCGAAAGTCAACGGCATTGGTATGTACAGTTATGTGCAATATTTAGTACAGTGCACGCGCTTTTACAGATTATATCCATTGGTGTGTATTGAAATGGTTTTTTTGCACCTTCCAACATAATGGCTTGCCAAAAATCGGATATATTTCGTCATAGCTACAATATTTCACATCACAATCTGAAGTATTGCTCATAGCTGTACATGTATGGTGCTGTAGTTTACCGTCTTAACTGTATGTTAGATTTCAAGTGGTAAAAAACTACTTGACAAGGACTCCTTTTAAGACAAACCGGGTTATGTAAAATCACAGATTTACTTAAATACCATTAAATATGAAACAGAGAGAAATTGATGGTCATACATAAGGATTGAGTAAACATCATGAAAGGAAATTTACCAAGGGTGCATGGGAGTTTGACCAAGTACCAATAAAAAAAATAGTACTTGGTCCTTGAAAAATATCAATTTCCCCTGGTACTGTCTTTAATGGTGAGATAAATACCTATTTATTTCATTGCAGAACTCTTTTACACCACAAACGGAAGTTTTAACTGTACTAATCTTACATAAATAGGTAGGAGAAAACGGCCATTTGGCGTCTCATGGAAAAAGACAGACAATATCTGACGTGTATGGAATTAATACACGCGTTAACTAACGTGGTCGTATTAAACGGGAAGTGTCAAAAAGTTCAAATACTTTTTATACCAGAAAGTCAGGAAGTGGAACTACTATACATATTGAGTCTATTTTTTTAAATAATTCAATTTTATAAGTTCAGAATGCTTGTTAGTTTCGCTCTAAATCCGAAACTTAGTATATTATATTACAGAGATGCCCTCCTAAGGCCAAAGGCGGCATCTAAAAAAAACCTTTTTGAGTTATTTATAACATCTGATGCAGAATTTCTCAAGCTTATGGTAGAAATACCTCGTGTTTTTTTTTGCGATTCCGTCCTTTGTCTTAAGACTGCAGAGAAATAATCTGTGTTTTACTAAATTCGCTTCCGTTGTCTATTTTTGGGAACAAGTACAATTTACTTCGATCAACCTTGTAAAGCCCAACGTCCTAAATTTAGGAAATTTGACAAAAATAATGTCTTCTACTGATTGACATTAAGTTTCAAATTCTAATGATCTAAATTTTGGCGTGGGTCTTACGAGGTAATATTTAAACTACAAACATCTAATATTCTTTAAAACTAGAATATTGTCTATTGGATCAATCGACTTTTTCTTGTTTGTTATTCTGTCCCGTTGTCCAAGAGACAACAGTGACAGAGTTTCTTAAAAAAAAACTGTTATGATATATGCTACTAATGTGCTTAGGAGATTGTCCATTAAATAATGTGCTTGTAACTTCGACAACAATGTACGCTCTATGAATTATAACCACAGGAAACATGGAGAAACTCATGGTTTTAAAGAGTTGTCCAGGGGACGTAACCATGACAACGCGGTACAGGGAAAAGTTGATCGACCCCTATAATCAACATTGACTTTCGATTTCCGATATACGAGCGAAATTCCCAAACATTCCAAATTTACAAAAACCGCAATTTGGAAAATAATAAAACCGACCAAACAGCAACACAATCTCGCCAAGCTTTCTACACAACGTTCCATAGATTATCTATAATCAGGGCTCGGAGTTGTCATAGCACGGCAAGACGAAAGAGAGCTCTGGATTCAGCTCATTCGTTTATTAAATTCCTAAATGCTGTTATATTCGCCCTAAGCCCCCGAGTAAAGCTGCCAAGCTAAGTAATGAAAAATTTCAATTTCATTATGAACATTTTTTTTTCCTCGCGATTTTACCTATTGTATGGAGATAAGTCTTCTTGTGACTCAACTTCCATACAAAAGTTTTTTTTTTCGAATTACAATGTTTTTCCACTTGTATCATATCAGTACCCTTAGTATGGGTAAAATTATAGTTCAATTTTTTTTTAATTCGCGAAAAAAAAAAGGTTACAAATTGTAATCTTTCATTACTTACCCTGGCAGCTTTACTTTACTCGGGGCTTTAGAACAAATATAAAAGCATTCTGAAATAAAATAAACGGATGAGTCTAATGTAATGTTATTGTAGACTCCACAATTCCCTTTCGTCTTACAGTATTATAAAAACTCCGATTCCTGCCTATAATAAACTTTGAGAATATCCAACGTATCAATTTGATAGGTCGAACCACTATTAAAAACACCATATATTCTGAATATATCTACCGACTGTACATATTAATGCTGACGCATATAAAGTATAGACTTATATTTTATGAATTGAAGACGCACTGTACATGTACAACAATATTGATCCAATATTATGTTAACAATTAACTTTGTCTCTAAATATCAAAATTGCATTGCTTCGCTGTTATAGTATTTATTTTTATTTTTCATTACTACTGCCCGTAAATTTACAGCAGGCAGTGAATAATACATACAGATAAAAAGTAACATAAATTTATACATTTTATGAAAAACTTGAGACAAGTGAAGTTTGTATTGCCATTTTGATATTTAAGAAACGAAGGAATAAAGGGGCTTACGAGAGTTCAGTTCATTTTAAAAGACTTCCAAGTAGACATCTCTTGTCTTTTAAAATAAAACAACTATGCCACTTCAGGAATATGTAAACTTAAGCTCTTCAAGATTCAAATATTTATATTGGAACCCAGCCTACGTACAAATTTGTTTACCGATACAATCACAGTCAGACAATATAGAGTCGTAACTGTCACTTTTTCGACGCAAGTTGCAATTTCGTGCGTCAAACTTTAGTTCTCTCCGCCATTTTGTTGTCTATACTGTCATACTCTATGTAAATTTTGACCAAGGCAAGGAAATAAACACTGCTCACTAAGCTTTTTCTCTCGCCTGACAAGTGAGAAAGGGATAGAGTTCGCAGCGTCGAGCGTTACCGGCTTTAGATGAAAAAACGGCTTTTATTTTGATTTTTTTTCTGCCACTTCAGTCGTAATACACTACAAAATTCGTAAATCACTGAAAAACTTTTATATTATATTTGTTTGGACCTACCCAACTAGTCTGAAATATTGCGGATTCCTCTTCGTATCACATTTATACAAAATACCTAACATTTCGTTTATTATTAAAATATTCTTAAGAACAACGGCCGTTTCTCCGAACCAAGGTTTTAGGAAGAACTCATGACTTTCAGAGCTTAAATTGACAACTCCCAAAGGTCCGTAAGCGCTCAAAAAATGTAAAGTACCAAACGACCTATCTACCGGAACGACTCGGTTTTTCACTGTTCTCGCCGCATCTACAATCTTCATTTATAGAATCTAAAGACATTAAACTCTCTTGTGACGTCCTCAAGCAAGACCTACATCTTGAGTCCACCGAGTTGCTTTGAGAGTTGGCATCTTCCGAAACAGACTCCAGAGACCTCAAGCTTTCTACAGAAGTAAGTTTGTATGATCTCCTGAATTCAGCCATTTCGTCCTCACTCATGTTCAGAGCTAGCAGCGAATCTCTAGCAATTTTACCTAGTGAAGACACCTTTTTCTTTTTTCTAGTCAGGACTGATTCCATTTTAGTTAAAGGGGATGGCTTGTTCAAACTTTCAGGTAGTGACTTTGGGCTGGAACCACTTCTAGAACGCAGTTTTGTCCTTCTTTCTGGTATGTCACGCGGTGTTGACACTACATCGGGAACTTTGAAAGCTATAGTTTTCTTCTGTTCGCTTTCGCTCTGCGATATATCTTCCAGCGAGTTACATTTCTTTAGTTTAGCCCGTTCTGGAATCACTGGAGAAGTACACAAACTTATAACATCTTTAGTGAATACCTCTGGCACTTCTACAGCCTCGTCGATAACTAACTCTGGAGAAAGATCTAGAAGTTGTTCTTTGATTTCAGCGTCTCTCAGCTCTTGTGCTAGCGAAGGTTCGCTTTGAGTTTTTGCTGAAGTTTCTACTTCAGGTTCGTAGTCCTGATTCTCATAAATAAGGTATGACAAAGCGTCCTTCCCTAAATCAACGTGTTCTAATTCTCTTGCCTTTCCTTCTGTACTTTCTAGCGTGACTCCGCTGTCACCCGAAACGTTTTTGTCATCAATAAATTTGATATCGTCTATAAAGTCTAGTTGCGTGTTTTCTAGTGTTTCATCGCACGTTTCTTCTATCGTAGCTATAGGAGCTAGCTCTTTAACTTCTTCTTTCCTGGGTTCATTGCCTCGCGTTACTTCCCAGACTGTGTTTACTATAGGTTGGTTTTTCACTTGTTTCTCGGTTAGCTCAAAAGCTAACGCTTTAGTCATAGTTGAGGTTAGTGTGTTTTCAGGACTTATATTTTCTTTGATACCTCTGATGACTTTGCTGGGTAGTTTGTCTACCGGCTGTCCCGTTTCCGGGCTTTGTTTTTCTAATGAGTTTTCGGAACTGGAGGCTTTAAGGACAGCTGCAAAAGACCTTGGTCTCACTGGTTCTACTTTGTCTGTCTTCTCCGTCTCTCCGGCGTTCTTGTTGCTATCATAATTTTTATTTAAGTCGTTGGGTTTGTTGAGATCTACTGTATCACACGCTCTCGCCACGTCTTTGTTCCCGTTGGCGCTAGCGTCACTATTCAAGCTTAAACCTAAACATTTTTGTACTAAATTGTCATCGGTGGTTTCATCGGTAACTTTAACTTTATCGGCATCCGCCTCGCTTTCTGAGTTCCCGTGGGGAAACGATTGAAACTCGCTAAGCGTGTTATCAGTGTCTGTTGAAGGAGTTTTGCTATCAAGTTTCTTAGAGAAACTCTCATCAACGAAAGAGACTTGGACCCTTTCAGAAAGAGTTGAGTCTGTAGCTTCTGATAGACTATCCCTGTCTTCTCTTTCTTCTGTTTTCTCAGTAGCACTGCCCCATGACCAGAATGAGCTGGTTAAAGAGGAATCTTTTCTAGGAGGAGTATTGGAAGTAGATTTCTTCTCGTCTTCTGTGCTTCTTGAAAATATACTGCTAGGATGTTGAAAGAGGCTAAGTAATTTCTCTAAATGTCCAGGAATTTTGGATTCTTTTTCTGGCTCCGGCCGTGGTATATGAAAGCTAGCTGATGGGGCTACCCAGGATATCTTTCTCATCCGATCCAGACCTTTAGTCTTCAGTGCTGGAACATCGAGCAAACTGGATGTTCTTTTCGGCGAGCACGTTAGCGTTTCTTGTAGTTGAAAGCCATCTTTCTTAATTTCTTTAAAACTAGAATTATTAGTTAACGTACCCTCATTCGAAGAATTATCCTCCTTGTTTTCTGTTGGATTTTGCAATGAATATTCGATGCCAGAGTCAGCTGAAGTCACCATTACCTTTTCATGTCTTGATTCTAATGAGCTCACACTGGCCTCTAAACTTGAAAGTGAACCGTGAATTTTTTTATTCTTTCCAAATATTATGGGGGAGACACTTTCATTGGAACTCACAGACATGTTTAAGAAATTGCCACTATTAACTGGAGTGACTTCGCTGGTGGATTCTATACTGCTCTCAGTAGATAGAACAATGTTGGATTTTCTTCTATCTAGTTCTGAATCGGATTCTACGGATTCCTGTATGATGATTGGTTTAGCTGTCTGATTGTCTATCGCGTTCAGACTTTCCATAGAGCTCCCTGATATCTCTAAGGACGAGCTACTGTCGCAGAAAGCACTGCCGACCAGCTTTTTGTTCATGAGCCTTGAAACTTCCAAATCAGGACTGTCCAGACTTGATTCACTCTTATTTTTCTTAAGAACTACATTATCTCGATTAATAACAGGTACATCGTCGAACGTATCTAATTTACTATCTATATTTACATCTGTCTGCGTGCAATCACTTTTGACTTTGACAGCTTTGACAGTTTTGGACCTATCACGCATCTCCTGAATGAGATTGCCTAGGTCTTCAGTGATCGCTTCTATTTGTTTCATAGCGACTTTATCGCGTTTTTCAACAACTTCTGTATTTCTATGATCATTATTGATTTGGTCGCGCGCTTTGGCGGTGTCAACGGATTCTTTATTAACAGTAACAGAAACTTTGACATCTATTTTCTCGTTGTCACTGACCGCCGTGCTAGTTTTAACTAATTTCGTCTCGGACTTGGTTATTTTGCTATCACCTATTACACTAACAGCTTCGTCATGAGACAAAACCTCAGATTTATCGTGGAATTTGTTATCCACGTTTGTACAGTCTTTATCACTAACCGGAACACTATTTACATCACTTAATTTAACATCACTTTTGCTTGTCTTTTCAAGTTCATCGTTACATATTACCGGTGCATCTTCACTAGGTACACTGATTACTATTTCGCCTACACTGTCATCGCGTCTGACTTTATTATCATCACTCCAAACAATATCACTGACAGCTTTACTAGCCGCATCATTACTTTTTCCGGTGTCATCACTATCGCTGTCATCTTTAGTTTTCTTTTCACTGGTGATTGCGCTGCTAGGACTATCAGTTAGATCAAGTCGCTTGCTTACATTATCTGTCCCGCTTTCTTTCTCGCTCCCACTGCCGAGCCCACAGCTGGGCCGCGACTTCGTGGGCATAGGGGTGGGGGGCGGAGAGGGTATATAAGTGGGGTTGTACTGGTTGTCCATGTTGCGAGTGACAGAAAAGCGAGAGGCGGAGCGGCGAGGCGCGTCCGGCGTTGCTGACTGTACTTGGATCTGTGGTGTTTCCGCGACCTACACAAACAAAAAATCGAACTTAACTTTTTTTGAACTATAAAAAATAACTTTTCGTACACCCTTACATAAATGTAAATTGGACACAATGTGCTACTGCCACCTACCGTGGCTTAACGGAAAGATAACTGACAGATGTTTATAGCAAAAACGTAGCTCTAAAATATTGCATAATAAATTAAACTCTATGCGAAAGTATTCAGATTCAACACGGTTGAATACATAACAACAGGACACGGTATTTGACTATTTTTAAAATCATATAACAGAGATAATAAAGGTTTGAAATTCAAGATTAAAACGGAGAAAAACATATTTGCATGTGACGTCACATGCCAGTAGCGCCATACTACCATACATATTTTTTTTTTTAAGTAGCCTGTATAGTGTCCCACTGCTGGGCAAAGGCCTCCCCTCTTGAACTCCACAACTCTCGTTCTGACGCAATGTCAGGCCAGTCCTTTGCGTACGTGTCCAGATCGTCCCGCCATCTCTTTTTAAATCTTTATAAATCCAATTTTCAACCGAATTAATTTTCACCGAATTTTCCAACCGAACAAATAAATAAACTATTATACAGTTGAACTTATTTATGATCATGCTATTTCCACTTCTTATCTTCTATCTCCTGTGTATAAGCGAGATCTGTGACGTTCATTGAGCAGACTGCTGCGGCGCAAACTAGCAGCTGCCTACCCTGGGCATTGACCTAAATGCACGCCAAACAACGGGATGCGATGCGAGACAGCAGACAGCATACCTGCACGACTTTAAACCGAGACGGCGTGGAGTACCCGGGCCGCATGCCGGACGGGCTGGACAGGTCCGGCGTCGGCGCTCGGTCAGGTGTCACTCGAGTCACCTGGCAATAATAAATAAATAATAATAAACGTCACGGGAGACGGGACACTTGAGACCAATGAGGGCTATCGCGTATGAATTCGCCGCTAGAGGCGCTAGTATAGCGTGAGGTCTCCGAAATGTCAAATCTCATAGTTTTTATAATTAGAATAATTTTGTTAATGTTTTGCAATATCTGAAATTAATAATGGCAAATATGCGTTCCGGGGCAATGAATGTCTGTGTTTTGAGACAGTTTTGTCTTTCGGAAACCTTTGTCCTCCCTTTTTTCCGAACAAAACGGGGACAATGCAACACTGTGGCATGCTCGATATTTTTATGGTACGGTTTTAAGGTGTATTAAACATGATTTTAATCTAAACTTTATATTCACGCCCGTAATAACAGACTTTGAAAGCCATACTTAAAAAACCTCACGCAACAGTGCGCCATCTAGTGAGACAAAAAACGATAGCCCTCATTCAACTAGTCCTCTCCCTAGTTGTAAAGGTTGCATGGAAGAGGTCGCTCTGAAGCGATAAGGCCGCTTATTGCTTACCTCAGAAAGTCTCTGTGTATATACCTGTTTTCTGTACTGCTTGCTGTGTGTTGGGATGCAATAAGGAGTTATTGTATTGTATTGTCCCAAAATAGGCAAATCTTGTGTTATGGGTACTATGCAACGGATAAACATACTTAAATATATAGATATATATTTAAATACATACTAAACATCCAAGACTCGAGCACAAACATTCGTATTATTCATACAAATATCTGCCCCGGCCAGGGATTGAACCCTGGACCTCAAGCTTTGTAGTCAGGTTCTCTACCCACTAGGCTATCTGTTTGTTTATACTATAGAGACATTACAATACAATACATACAATACCCCCTCGTATGTTGGAACTAAAAACAATACTGAATTCTAGTCTCATCTGTTTTAATAAGCACAAATTCTGCTGATTTAAAAAATATACAAAAAGATAGCCTTAAATTTGGCACATAACTCTGTCAGAACATACGAGGGGATACAACCGTGATGGCCTAGTGGTTAAGCATATGGCCTCTCAAGCAGAGGATCGTGGGTTCAAACCCAGGGTCGCACCTCGTTAGTTTTTCCAAATTCATGTGCGAAATTACATTTGAAATTTACCACGAGCTTTACGATGAAGGAATCGTGAGTAAACCCACACAAACTTGCGAAGCAATTCAATGGTGTGTGTAAAGTTCCCAATCCGCACTGGGCCCGCGTGGGAACTACGGTCCAAGCCCTCTCATTTTGAAAAGAAGCCTGGGCCCTGCAGTGGGGTGTGTATGTAGGCCGAGATGTGGTGTGTAAGGAGAAAGGTACTGAGAGCATTTTATAGAAGTGATATGACTAAATGACTCTTTGCAAGCAAGCTTTGATGAGAATACGTACGGAGAAGCGCGAGGGCTGCGAAGTGGGCACGGGGCTCCCGGCGGGCGAGGGCGCCGGGGACCGCAGCCGCCCGCCGCGCCGCTCCTCCTCCACGCCCATACCCTATAGAACAGACACAAGACGATTAATCTCTCGATATAAATAAATATGCAAGCTGAAGTGGCTATGGGAGGGCCACGTCGCACGAAGAACATATAACAGTTGGGGGAGAATATCGAGTGGCGACACGAAGACGACAAGTTGGCAGGCCTCCCACCAGGTGGACTGACGACATCGTGAGAGTTGCGGGCAACCGGTGTATGCCAATGGCAAGCTATCATTCATTGTGGCGTTCTAAGGGAGAGGGAACTTTGTTCAGCAGTGGACGTCTTCCGGTTGATGATGATTGATGAATTTCTCGATCGATGTGATAACAGGATAGGGTTACTATAGCTTCGTCTCAAAAGCAGCTGTTCTAAGTAGCAAGTGGTCCAAGTACTAATAATTGGTCTAAGTAGCAAGTGGTCCAAGTACCAATAATTGGTCTAAGTAGCAAGTGGTCCAAGTACCAATAATTGGTCTAAGTAGCAAGTGGTCCAAGTACCTATAATTGGTCTAAGTAGCAACTGGTCTAAGTAGCAAACAGTCTGAAAATAAAACTGATCCTAGCTGGTGCGTGTCGGAAAGTAAAAAAAAAAAGATAGATTAGGTTAGTTTAGTTTAGAGTTGCGATCGCCTCAGTCTAGTGGAATAGGAGGTCCGCGATGCGAAGCTCCGTCGACTTTGGGTCATGGTACGCACCCGGGCCAGGCAGCTAGTGTGGCACGTGAGGCTGATCTTCCTGTGCACGCGGCGCTCGGGCGAGGCGGCGGCGGCGGGCTCGTTGCGGCGGCAGTGCGCGCGCACGACGCGCGTCAGACGCGCGACGGTCGCCGCCTCGCTGTCCTCGCCTAGTAAGCTCGTTGATTCCTGCAACACAAATTTACAATGTTTTAAACTTTCATTGTTTTTCACTCATATTTGGATCGATCAACTTTTTCTTGTCACTCGTTGATATAGTTACGGTCTCCTGAGTCACTCTAAAGAGTGCAAAAAGGGGTAATTTAGCGACCACATGCATTGATTTGAAAATTCAACCTTATTGTTTTAGATATAACTTACATCATCATCCCAGCCTATATACGTCCCACTGCTGGGCACAGGCCTCCTCTCAGAACAAGAAAGCTTGGGCCATAGTTCCCACGCGGCCCAGTGCGGATTGGGAACTTCACACGCACCATTGAATTGCTTCGCAGGTTTGTGCAGGTTTCCTCACGATGTTTTCCTTCACCGCAAAGCTCGTGGTAAATTTCAAATGTAATTCCGCACATGAATTTCGAAAAACTCAGAGGTGCGAGCCGGGGTTTGAACCCACGACCCTCTGTTTGTGAGGCGATAGGTCAAACCACTAGGCCACCACGGATCTTATTGAAAATACTGCTAGCTTTAAAAATATCCTTTATCAGGTATGTATTCGATAGCTGCTTTTGATTCTGTGTTAGTAAGTTCCAATAAATGGCGTCTTATTAAGGGTTAAACCGTAAATTTATAAAATAAAATTTGCCAAACATGCATTTTTGTGGTAGTTTTAAGCCTCTTCTATAATTGGTCATCTAATAAGCATGTTAGTATAAGTAATGTGACACAACCATCCTTCTATTAAACTGTACTACTTTTGTCGCCTCGCTGACGGGACAGAATAACAACAGAAATAGTTGATCCATTTACTAACACACTCGACGCTTATTATGCAACACAACGAGTAATAGGCTCAGGATGCGTTCGTCCACAGTCCCATTTTGTCAACTTCTTAAATCGTCCTCATTCTCATACATTCTACTGTTCTGATTCGCCAACATTCCCACATCGTCACTTTCCTATCTTGACCGCTTTCTTACGTGGGCCACAGTATCAGCTCGTCAACAGTCTTATTTCGACTACAGTGCTAACACGCTAGCATTCCAATTTAGACCACAGTACCAACTCGTCAACATTATTGCATCGTTCATTATCCAGACTAATATAAATGCTCTATATAATTTATTATTGAAAAGGGGCTTTTTTTTGCAAATTATTCTCGGATATTTTGCTATTTAAACGCTTAAATTGACCATATCTGTGAGACAACGTCTAGTAAACGTGGACGAGTAGGCACTGCTGACCAAGTAGTACTGTGGTCTATAAAAGAAAGTAGACGAGTTGACACTGTGGTCGAAATAGGAATGTAGACAAAATGGGATATGGACGATATCATAAAGTGGACGAGTTAGGAAGGTGACGATTTAGGAATTGTAGGCTGAGGACATGGCACTGTGGACGATTTAAGAAGGTGACGGACGAAATGGGACTGTGGACGAAGTCATCCTGAGCAGAGTAATAATTTTTCTCGACGTTTTGACCATATTACAAATGTCGGCGTCGGGTGAATGTTTCGAGAGACCGCCGGACGTTGTCAGTGCTGTCTGTCGGTGTGGTGTGGTAACAATAATAAATCGTGATCAAATGCGGGTAGTTCGGTATACGAGTGCCGGTACTAATTAGGGTTTTTCGACAAGCGAAATATCGCTAGATGGCGTTAGTATCGTGAGGTCCGTTTGACGTTTCAGTCTTGCTTGCGATTGGCTATTTAACCAATCACGAGCGCGACGCACAAATGTGGCACAAGTCTATTCGTGACCACGGCCACTTGAATGTGGTCGAAACGTACAGGCAACTTTTACTCGTGTTAGCGTGATAGTCGAATGTGTTAGTAAAAACCAGACGCCCGGACGACCGAGCTTTGCTCGGACTAAAACTTCAAAACGTATTTTCCCAATGATAAGATCAAGCTATATGGCGATTTGCAACCGCAACGACTCACTATAAGGATAGTATAAAGGGCATGGCAAATTCAGGGTTCTTTTTTTTTTTTTTTTTTAAATGAAAAATATTTATTAAGTTAAAAGTACATGGTTTACGGTACAGAGGTTGGAATCTCCTAGTAAGTATAAAATACCTGTGTCAGGAGATCCCACTCTTCCATTACAAAAAATCTTTATAAACTAATACATTATAATAACTAATACTAATACATTATTTAACTAATACATTAAGCCGGGGTTATATTAGAGCCACGCCGCGTGTCGCAACGCGTGGGACTGCAATCGGTTACATACATTTTGTATGAACGTGGTTACATTAGCACAGCCCCGCGTGTCGCCGCGCGAGCTGACGCCACGCAGACCGCTCGATTTCGGTCGGCGTGGGCTAGGTGGTGGGGGAAGTGACGCGTTGGCTCGCTCCGCGCTGGTATAATCACCACGTGGCTACGCGCATTCATACAGATTAATCAGCACGCGCGGCGACACGATACTGTAGTATAATCACAGCCCGTTGAGTCAGGCAGCGTTGCGACACGCGGCGTGGCTCTAATATAACCCCGGCTTTAAACGAGTGCACTCACCGGCGGATCGTCCAGGTCGATCTGCGTGAGAGTCTTGTTGGACTCCATAGCGCTGATGATCGCCTGCAAGCCGGCCACGCCCAGCCTGTTGTCGCGGAGGTCTATCCTCTGTAACAAATTGACATATAGGTTATTTGACACCTATGGTATGATGACACTTATGGCGGCTACGATAAAACGCGGAAACGGCTTCTGGTAGTTTTATAGGAACATATGTATATATCAGTAGGTCTATAACGAATACATAGTCAACGCTGGCGCTTCTATTTGTATATATTGACAGCACTATTCCGCGGAGGAGCAAAGCATGATTATCCATTTTACTTTAAGCGCGAAAGAGACGTCGATCGGCTCGGCCGACCGAAACGACGTTTACCGACGGAATAACGTCTTTGTCGCTCTCATTGCGTCTCATAAAGCGTCATGCGTGGACATAAAGCGTTTTTTTTTACGGGGAGACCTTAGCACCGCGCCTCACGGCAATTGGGAACGCATAGCTGTTTCGTAGGACGCCGCTGGTCTAACCTGCAGCCCGAGCGACAGCAGAGCCCGCACGGCGGAGCCCCTAGCGCGCTGCGGTATAGAGCTGCGCTGGTCTCACCTGCAGCTGGGTGTCAGTAGCGAGCGCGGCCTGCAGCAGCGGCGCCGAGTCGCCCGTGAGCCGCGCGCCCTGCAGCCCGAGCGACAGCAGAGCCCGCACGGCGGAGCCCCTAGCGCGCTGCGGTATAGAGCTGCGCTGGTCTCACCTGCAGCTGGGTGTCAGTAGCGAGCGCGGCCTGCAGCAGCGGCGCCGCGTCGCCCGTGAGCCGCGCGCCCTGCAGCCCGAGCGACAGCAGACCCCGCACGGCGGAGCCCCTAGCGCGCTGCGGTATAGAGCTGCGCTGGTCTCACCTGCAGCTGGGTGTCAGTAGCGAGCGCGGCCTGCAGCAGCGGCGCCGCGTCGCCCGTGAGCCGCGCGCCCTGCAGCCCGAGCGACAGCAGACCCCGCACGGCGGAGCCCTAGCGCGCTGCGGTATAGAGCTGCGCTGGTCTCACCTGCAGCTGGGTGTCAGTAGCGAGCGCGGCCTGCAGCAGCGGCGCCGCGTCGCCCGTGAGCCGCGCGCCCTGCAGCCCGAGCGACAGCAGAGCCCGCACGGCGGAGCCCCTAGCGCGCTGCGGTATAGAGCTGCGCTGGTCTCACCTGCAGCTGGGTGTCAGTAGCGAGCGCGGCCTGCAGCAGCGGCGCCGCGTCGCCCGTGAGCCGCGCGCCCTGCAGCCCGAGCGACAGCAGAGCCCGCACGGCGGAGCCCCTAGCGCGCTGCGGTATAGAGCTGCGCTGGTCTCACCTGCAGCTGGGTGTCAGTAGCGAGCGCGGCCTGCAGCAGCGGCGCCGCGTCGCCCGTGAGCCGCGCGCCCTGCAGCCCGAGCGACAGCAGAGCCCCGCACCCCAGTAAGGCCCGCACGGCGGAGCTCCCTATCGCGTTGCGGCCGACGTTCAACACGCAGAGGGATTTTGAGGCGCGCTGGAAATTAAAATCAAGTGGCAGAGAAGAAATATACTATTTAAATTAATTTAATTTACATTTATAAACACCAAGTTCAAGTCTCAAGGCACGGTCTCGAAATAATGATTCACTAGAGACAAACACAACAGATATTAAATCCTACTCGCGGTTCAATAATAGTTGCCGACCGGACCCCCCAGGACGGGAGCACAGTCCCCCAAACAGCCAGGTATTCCCGGCAGCAAGACTCACCACCATCCGCCCAAGGTTGTGCGCGCAGTTCCGCGTCAGCTGATTGTTCCACAGCACCAGGAACGCCAGCCCTCGGGGGTCGAAGCCGCTCATTACTGCAAACGACATATAATATGAATCGTCATATTGTTTCATAATCATAACCCAAGACTTAAAAAGAGGTGTGTCATAAATTTAATCTGTATTGTCACTATTTTGAAAATATCTCGTATCTTAAATCAATCATCATCATCATCATCCCAGCTTTGATACGTCGCACTGCTTTCCTCATGCCTGTCCTCGGAATATTTTCTCATTCGTGACGGACTAAATAGGATATTATTTTTTATTTATTATTTCCAAACATCCCTGTATATGATTTAACCATTCATCTTATAATTTAAGCATCGTCTCTATTC
Organism: Choristoneura fumiferana; assembly: GCF_025370935.1. Classification (NCBI taxonomy): domain Eukaryota; kingdom Metazoa; phylum Arthropoda; class Insecta; order Lepidoptera; family Tortricidae; genus Choristoneura; species Choristoneura fumiferana. The sequence continues at coordinate 913,521 of NC_133501.1, forward strand.
CAGGACGTTATTATAATATAGCAAGAAAGATAGAGAGCGATTTATTTGGTTCCATCAGTACCACCGCCTTACAGTAACCAAACTAAAACACTAAGGGGCTGTTTCACCACCTATTGCTTAATTTTAATTGACAGATCAATGTGATGCCGTCTCCGTCTATTCGAACAAAACAAACAGAGACGGCATCACATTTATCCGTCAGATATCTCTGTATTATTTAGATTAGGAATTTTATTATTAACTCAGGGACTTTATACGTCCCCTTGCTATATTTAAGGCTATATTTATTTTTAAGCTTATGGATTTTAAACTTGTATATTTTTAGTTTTTATTTCTAGTCACAGGCTCCTGACATATGTAACAATACGGTATTTGGCTATTTTGTGTATGTTTTATAAATTAAAACTACACAATGCCTGTTTTCAAATAGATAAACAATTTTTAAGCTACCTTTACAAATAACAGAGTTGTAAAGGTTTGAAATTCAAGATTAGACAGAGAAAGACATACTGGTACGTGACGTCACACGCTAGTAGAGCCATACTTGCTGCATAGAGAAAAGCGTTTGAGAAAGAGACAGGTATATAGATTTTTCAAAAAATCACTATAAATCCAATTTTCAACCGAATTAAGTTTTCTCTTCGCTAAACACTGTCTGTACCACTATCTATATTTTCGTAATAATATTAAGATATGGCAAATCCAGGCGTTGTCAAATACCGTATTAGCAGGAACATATGATCATTTACATACTTTCGGTATAGTTACTGTTTTTTTTAAAACGTTTTTACAATAAAAAGAATCGTCAAGATTGTTTACTGTTTCTAATGCTAAAAAAAAAAAGAGTATAGATGAGGTTACTGTTACTCACTGGGGCAGTGGTGCGGCGAGAGCGGCGAGCTGCCCGGCGAGGGCGGCGTCTGCGCAGCTTGTTCGACCAAAGCGTCCGCTATGTGCCCCACGCCCGCGTCCTGGGACAAACAACACACACTCTTATGCGGGGTTCTCACGAGGCGATTTTAGTTGATCAACTTTTTATTGATCAAGAAAAATCGATATAAATTGGATTCTCACGGTCGCACCGATAATCGGACCGAACGGGCAGTTGCTTCAAAATGGCGTCAAACAATGTCGTGCGAACATGTATCCGCGAAATTAGAAATGTTTTAACTGACGAACTGAGACTTATTTTGCGGAAGGAAATATTAAAAAAAAAACGCAGATTTTGGGTGAGGGCTTTGGATCTCATGAAGAAATCAATTAGGAGCCTCACAAACGCTTCTAAGAGAACTAGCAAACGAAGACGGATCGTTCTCACGTTCGACAAGTTGTTGTTTGCACGGTGACGTCATCAAAATGAACCGACTCGCACACCAAAAGTTGGGAGGGAATCAAGTTTTTGTTGTTCAATAAAAGTTGATCAACTTTTATTGAACAACAAAAACTTTGTGGACACTTAGAACACCTACTAAAATAAATTAAAGTATGTGAAAACAATGCATTTTATTCATTTTAGACATAATGTTTCACGGACACATTTACTTCTTAAGACGTACACAATCGATATCTAAATAGAAATAGTGTAATTTTTTTTTTTTTTTCAAAACAACCAGGTTCGATTCCCGAGCTGAGTACAGTTTTTTTTTTAAATGCATGAATGCAGTTTTTCTTGTTATTAAAATCGATGTCATGGTTCCTAAGAAGAAATTTTCGCATGTCGTATAGTTTCAGACTTTCCCATACTGACCGATATAAATGGGCCACCCTGTATACTCGGTAGTTTCTATCAATGAACTGAGTCTGATGAAGTTAATCAAGACAAACACGGTGTATAACAGGAACACGTCATCACCTGTATCTGGTTGTTGGACAGATCGAGCAGCTGTATCCTCGTGTTGAGCCGCAGCAGCGCCGCCAGCTGCGCCGCGTCCGCACTCGACAGGCCGTTGTCGCACAGACGGAGCTCGCGCACGGAACGGTTCACCTTGAGGGCTATCACTGGAAAAGGTAATAGTAGATTGATAACCAAGGGTGGAAAGTGACCCATTTCACCCGAGATATTTCTGGCGCTCAAACGAAGTGAGAGCGCCAATAGTTCGAGGGGAAATGGATAGTTTCACTCGAGTTAGACACTCTACTTTTCATTTCGACTGTGAGGACAGTAAAATACTACAAAAAAGTGAGCATAATAATAAATTGAATTTACTAATATCCAACCTCCAACGGTACCTTTTCGACCTGGCCACTTGCCACGGCCGACTATAAAAAAAAAATCGAGTTGGTCACGACCAAGGAGTTTTTATATACAAAACTGGAGGTTGAACGTCGAACGAAAAAGTTTGACATTTATTACTTATTTATAATTCCATCTCTTTCTTTCACAATTCACGAATGACTTACATCTCTGTCTTAACCTAACTAAAGAAAGAGATGGAATATGTTCGTGACGTAATAAAGATCAAATTTTTTGTTTTAAACGGATGTTCGGCGTTCAACCTCCAGTATTGTATATAAGCTCCTAGGTCACGACGTGCATCTAGATGGTCATGCCGAAACGTGAAAAAAAGTGTCATTGACGTAACTAAATTATCTTCGACTCCGTGACTAATCGAAAAATTAAAAAAAAAATACTTTCCACCCAAGAGATGAAAAAGCAATTTTCCACCCGGCTATCTACCCATGAAAATTAAACTTTCCGAACAGGAGAGATGAAAACAATGAGGGCTATCGCGTATGAATTCGCCGCTAGACGCGCTAGTGTAGCGAGAGGTCTCCGAAATGTAAAGTAGGCCAAATTCGCGTAAGATTAAGATCCTACCTAGACACAGCAACGGTAGGTGCTACACGTTGAAAACCATCTTTTTTTTTATTCGACTGGATGGCAAACGAGCATCATCTCCTGATGGTAAGAGATCACTACCGCCCATAAACATCTGCAACACCAGGGGCATTGCAGATGCGTTGCCAACCTAGAGGCCTAAGATGGGATACCTCAAGTGCCAGTAATTGCACCGGCTGTCTTACTCTCCACGCCGAAACACAACATTGCAAGCACTGTTGCTTCACGGCAGGATTAGCGAGCAAGATGGTGGTAGCAATCCTTGCACAAGGTCCTACCACCTGCAATATATCTTATATCTTAGGCACAATTCAAGATTGTACCCAGTTTATTTTTTAATACGTCTTCTTTCATGCTCCCAGACACCTCCTAAACTAGGCCGAATTTGCGTAACATCCTACCTAGACACAGCAGCGGTTCGCCTTTGAGCGAGGCGCGTTGAAGACAGAGTGCGCGCAAGCGGCAAGAGTGAGGGCGTAATGCGCGCGCCAGCACCGGCGTGTGCGTGCTTTCTATGGGCGCGTCTGACACTTCCAGCTCTGAGAGTTCTGCGCTCTGGAATCAAGAAAACGAGAGTGTCAAGGTGACAACGTCTTCGTCGGTTCAGCCTAAACCGCACAAGTTGTTTTAAAATCAATCCAGAAAAAATCTGCAGATCGTTGGTCAAGTTTAACAAAAGTTGTGGTCAACAATACGGCATTTGATTTATGTTTCATTAATTTAATAAATCAAAGCTTGTCAGTGCGTGTTACCAACAGAAAATTATTTTTTAAGCTACACTTAAAACAGAGTTATAAGGGATTGAAATTAGAAATAAAATTGAGACAAAGACATACTTGTATTGCACACATAAGTAGCGCCATACTTAATGCATAGAGAAGCGTTTTAAAAAGAGACAGAAACAAAGAGTAAAAAAAACAGTATAAATAAAATTTTCAACCGAATTTCTTTTTTCGCTATACATTGACTGTCTAGTCTAATTCGTATTTACGTTTTAAAATAATTAGATTAGTTTTTTATTGTCTCGGTAGATGGAGCTGTACCCATCTGAAACACGGAGAAAGAAAGAAGGAGAGGTAGAGAGCTAGTTAGAGAGAGAGAAAGAGAGAGAATTGTAGTAGGAGCAAAATTGTTCAATATGGGATGTTTAAACACAGTACCGACTTTCATTGACCTGTACGAATTTGCCCATTGACTGCATATCCATATTTTCATAACAATATAAAGGATACGGCAAAGTCAGGAGTTGTCAAATGCTGTATTGGTCGACAGTGAGTGAGTGCACTTAGTTACGTACCATTCACTAAAGGCAAAAATTGCAACAGCTTTCAAAGGATCTCCTTGTCAGAGTAGTCAATACAATTTATCATCTTGGATATTTTGTATTTATACAACATATTTACCTTCTTGATCATTCTAGAAGCCGCCTGCCACCCTCGGATGCCGAAGTGGCGCGGCCCCGAGATTGATACCACGCTCGCACTCTCGTAGTACTCAATCATATCGAACAGAGCCTCCTGTAAAAACATATTATTGTTTTTGAATTGTGAAAGTATATAAGAGAAGAGAAAGGAAAAGAGACGATTCTGGTAGAAAATAGATACACACATACACAGAAACTCTCAGAGGATAGCATGGAATATACCGCGCTGTTATTATTTATTTATTTATTTTTCACTGTTACTTGGGCATTTAGAAAGAAAAAATATTTATTCGTGACATTAGACGAATTGCAACAAAAAAATATATAGGACAACTTGTCATGAAATGGTCCTAACTCAGCATAATTCAGATTTTACGGCCGGCGCTGGTTTTCCATTATTTCATTCATTTGACTCTAGTTTCCTACATACCCCCTATATAAGGTACCAAACTCGCATACCACGTCTTCATTACTTTTCGTCTAACGTTCACGGAAATTTGTTTTATTCTGCAGAATCACATGTTAATCAGAAATCATCATCATCATCATGATCCCAGCCTATGTCCCACTGCTGGGCAAAGGCCTCCTCTCAGAATGAGAGGGCTTGAGCTGTAGTTCCCACATGGGCAACTCGCGGATTGCTAACTTCACACACAACATTGAATTGCTTCGCAGGCTTGCGCAATCAGAAATATATGTAACGAAACATAGTTATGCGTGAAATTAGTTATGTTTGGTAGTGCAGGTGCAGTGCAGCCAGCAGCCACTTACCGCCCCCTCGTCGTCGATGTCGACGCACTCCAGCTCGATGCGGCGGAACTGTGCGCGGTGCAGCACGGCCTCCAGCGCGTCGCACGGCGCCGAGCCGAGCAGCGAGCACGACGCGAGCGTCAGCCGGCCCGCGCGACCCGCGCCGCCTAGCACGCCTTCGGGCAACTCCTGGCACGCATTACATTGATCGTTGATATGACACTATCCATTACTAATAATATAAATGTGAAAGTAACTCTGTCTGTCTGTATGTTACCTTTTCACGCTTCAACCGCTGAACTTATTTAGACGAAATTTCGTATGGAGATAGTTGGAATCACGAGAAAGGACATAGGCTACTTTTTATCCTGGAAAAAATGCCCGTGGGATAGCAATAAGCGAATTCTACACAGACGAAGTTGCGGGCAACAGCTAGTTTTATTATATATAGCCTGTATAGTGTCCCAAAGTCCTCTTGTCTTCCATTATACAATCGCTAAGTTTTAATATATGGTAGGGAGCTCATGGACACCCATAATCCGCTTTATCCACCCGCTGGAGTCTAACAGGGCTAACAATTTTCGCTCTCTTAGACTCCAAGTGCTCTCTTAGACTTCTGGCCGCAGGGTGTGATCTTCCGTCGCTTTAGGAAACCAAAGATAAGATCCCTAATAACTTTTTGTTTTTATTATAAACAATTATTTTTCTACGCCTTTTTGTGCTTTTGTATGTGTAACTAAATTTTACAGCGCATTAGTTTTTTACTGTAATGCTGTAATTTTTGTTGATAAATACTTGAATTGCGGATGCGTTGCCGGCCGTTTGAGAAAAAAGTAGGTCCTTTTTTTTTTGAAGATCTTTTAACGGCAGTACGTGGCATTGTGGTAGAACTTTCATTTAAATGCACAACATACATGAAGAAATTCATTCTCCCCAGATAAAAATCTTTTGATTCAGTAGTAATAGTCAAGAGATATTTTTTATGAGAGTAGTTCATAGATTTAGACCTCCGCAAAGTAACGCCTGATTCAATCGAATATCCGGAACAGCTTATCACAGTATTGAGCTTTACGATCAAGATAGCCTAGCTTTAATTTTTGTAAATATACATTCCACATACATGGTCGGTCAGGTCGGTAACGCTTCAGTCTCACCCGTATCTGCTGCAGCACGGAGTCGATGGGCGGTGTGTTGTGCCGCCGGCAAGACTCCAAGTAGTCCGCTGCCAGCTGCGCCCGCGTCGTCGGAGGGACTGGAATAGAGAAAATATAGGTTATTCATCGCAGAAACAAAATATGTAAGAATACTAAATATTTAGATAGACACGAGAGTAAGTAGGAACGTTAACCCTACCTAAGGCCTTCAGAACGCACGGGGGTCAAAATTATTTCGATGGCTTATTTTTGTCACCGAAAAAAAGTGGATGTAGTAGAGTTTTTAGTTTTACTAAAGTTTTTAGAGTGGTAGAATTTTTTGCATGGGACATGGTGGCATTTTTAATTCGGAAATCGAAGTACGTATCGCAACCTCCCTCTTACTCACGTATAAAATAATATTAGCGTAAGCGGGACGGCAAGGTACGAAGTTCGAATTTTGCACTTTGTGGTATAGGGCCTGGTTACCGCCGGCGGTGAACCGGCTGGCAGGGATGTCAAACTCGAGTTTGGAGTAACAATTATACTATACTCTTAATCGAATCCTAAACCCTCGGTTAGTTTAGAACACAAACCGCGCCGCAAACATCAGTTAATGTTATTAAAAAGTTAGCGAACATTAATTTTAATCATGATCATGAAACTACGCGGACAAGCAGCCTATCTCCAAATAAATGTAATTAGCCACACAGTAACTTGACGATTTTATGTTGTATTCTGTACTAGCCTTAAGAGAAGTCTCTTCGTTCCATTCTCCATACAAACGTAGTCTCGGTCTCATTTGAAAACTAGGCAACAGAAATAGATGAAATTTTCTAAGTTTGTTTGTTTATTGTACAAAAACGAAAAACAAAAAGGTTACATAAATAAAAGTAAAGTGTTAAGTACAAAAGCGGGCTTATCCCTGCAGGGATCTCCGCCAGTCTACCTTTGAGTGGTAGAGGAGCAATCAAAAAACAAGGATCGACAAATAGAGCAAAACATTTGAATAAATATAAATGCATATGTAAACCTCAAATACCTAACTATATACAATAAATATATAACACATATATAAAACATTAATATATCTATAACTAAATATAAAATAAAATAATAATAAAATAAGATAAGTATGGACTAGACGTAATTACCTATGCCGGTGGTTTTTCAGATTTTCATATAAATGTGTAATATCAGAGTTACAGGAGCTCAAAAGTCGACAAAAAAAAGTTTGCACCAGAATTAAAGCCTTTAAACAAAAATCGACAAAACCACAAGCATAGAAAATATAATAAATATCTCATTGATGTTTCAGGTGACCAGAGGGCTGGCAGCTATTTTGGGCAAAGGATTAGCCTTGCAATACGACGCGGGAATGCTGCCAGCCTTCTGGGCGCAATGAACAGCGACGGTGACCTACGAGGGATTTTTATTTATAGGTTAGGCTAGCTTATATATTTTTGTACATAGTCATATTTTTAAATGTTTAATGTATTGTGTTTTATTACTTATTGTTATAAATAAAAACATATACTTAATGTCTTGATGTGCTATACTTTTCGTATAATATGAGGACAACGCAATCCAAAATTCAACCGCCCAAATCTTGAAAAGCCTACAGCTATCTCCACATAAATTACGGACGTCGTTGCGGAAGGCATGGGGGAGCATGGGGGGGACAGCTGCGAGCGCTTATGTCACGAGCGATAAAGACAGCAATATCCAGGGCCGGCAGGGAAACTTCTCTTAACTCGTGAATTTGGCCGCGTAGAAGAATGAAAAATGGTAAACTAAGCTATTAGTAGGTAAAAGCTGTTTAAAATTGGTAAGCTCTCAATTACGTAGGAATTTCAGAAAATATTTTCTTACTGCACCTATATGATCATCAAGATTTGTGTGTTATCTCCATTAGGCAATGCGTTGTCTGTCAGTAGTCACACTACTCATAAAAAGGCACAGAATGTCAAATAATCATTTATTAAAAGATAAAGATATGTTTACCTATAAACGCGTCGAAAATAAAGCGTATGAAAGGCCCTGATTGTAGTCTCTGCCGCCACGCTGATGAGACGTCAAAAAAGAGGACATAGAGTATATACACACGCGCGTGCGTACGTGCGTGCGTGCGTGCGTGCGTGCGTGCGTGAACGTGTAATAATAAATGCGAAAGTAACCCTGTCTCTCTGTCTGTCTGTGTGTTACTTCTTTGCGCGTAAACCGCTAAATCGATTTCAACGAAATCTGGCATGGAGTAAGACTGAGACACTGGGAAGGACATAGGATAGTTTGATCCCGGAAATTGCGTAGTTCCTGCGGAATAGCGACTGAATGCTCCTCTCATCCACTCAATGGTTGACTGGTAGAGATCCCTTAAAGGGATGTTCGCCTTTGTACATATATTTCATTGTTTGTCATCTGCGTTTGTTTACTTATTTTGTAAAAGAGAAAGAGTTTACATACATACATACATACAAGCATTCTTCGTAGACGGAGTCTCGGCAAAAGTTAGTTAGATATATAATAAAAACTGTCACGGTCACAAACATAAATAACATAGCATAGAAGCGGGAATGCAGCCGATCGTATCAAATGTCTCCTTGACCACACGTATAAGCTAGACATTACGACGCCGCAGTCCGAAAGCCAACCGTGAATACGCGCGCTTCGTCAAATATTATGTATGCAGTAAACTCTACCATTGTTAGATGCCAAAATATTAAATTTTGTATAGTTTATTGTGTAAGATCTAGACAAAGACAAAGTCAAATTGGTGAACAAAGATTCTATCAATTTCTCCGATGTTACTTACTTAAGTAGGATATGTGATGTTAAGAGCGATTATTTCTGCTGAGCTAGCTGGCAACGTTGCATTTTTGTTAGTTTTTCGCGATTATTCCATAAAAATTGAATGAAAATTAAAAATGTGGTCTGATAGAATTGTTCTCAATATGTAAGTTAATGTGTCTACTCCAATAATAATTCGTGATAGACTTTTATTTTCTTTAAAAACCGTTTGTTATATTGTTTGTTTTTAAAGAATATAAAAGTCTATCACGAATAATTATTGGAGTAGACACATTAACGTATATATTAAGAAGAGTTCTCTCAGCCACATTTTTAATTTTCATTACATTTTTATGGAATAATCGAGAAATAACTAACGAAAATGCAACGTTGCCAGCTCAGCAGGTATAAACGCTCTTAAACAACAAATTATTTATGTGCTGATGGTTCAGTTTTGCATAAACACACAGGAGACTAAGTAAATCCATACACATTACAGTAGCAGTAAACAGTTTTTTTCACACTTACGTAACGTACTATGAACTTTTTTTTATATCGTTTTGCAATCGCTGGCTTAGAATTGTATTCCACACCTTTCAGAAATGTGACCTTCCCAAAACGAAAACTTTTCAAAATCATATGAAAAGTCCTAATCAAAACCTATTTTTATCAGAGTCATTCAACACAGAATTTTTAAGAAAAGCCGAATTATGCCAAAATAACGTGTAAAATTGTGGATTTTGCGAAAAAAACGAAAATTTACTAAATAACACTGGCGATAAAATGATAGGACACCCTAGTTTGCACAGAAAAGGGATATGTATATAGGACCTCCAACCCCGCTTGGGGACCTAATACAATCATTAATTTAAATACCGAAGAAAACTTTTGACATGATCGGGTTTAGTTCGGAATTAGACGCCTGCATGCCCTGAGTAGTATTTTATTAATCCAGAACTCCACAAACTCACGCCCGTAAATTGGCCGATATAAGCACCAGACATAAACTGGATTCGAAGGCAGCGATCTAAATAGTAAGCTGTCTATACAATGACATAACGCTTTCACGGGCGCCGCTCGGTCTATGTCTACACCCCGTTGCACTGCGGGGTGATCTCACGCTGACCCAGTCACGAGAATATCTTTTGTTGTAGCTCGTGTGGATGCATTACGGTAAATGGGTCTAGAACAGTTTTCAACCTTTTGGTTTAAACGGCACAAAATACCGGTAAAAAATAGCCAAGTGCGAGTCGGACTGCCGCGTAGAGGGTTACTTGCAGTATACCCATAATATGCAGCGGCGGCCATACCCATTGCGAGGCCCCGGGCGGCAGGTCTTTGCGAGGCCCTTTGTCCTTCGTGAAAAGTATGTGATATAAATATTTTTTTTTATTTGTTGGGTTGTTGCGCGAGGCCCCTGCAAGAGCGAGGCCGCCGCTGATAATATGTATAACATAACACTAATAACTTAGGGTCTCGTTGACACTTTTAGGTACGAATCGCACACGCCAAGCGTCAGATGTTTTCGTACTGTTTTCTCATTAAAATAGCTATTTAATTAATGATTTCAATGCAGCATAGGTGCACTTCGAAGCAATCGCGGCACACCGGTTGAAAACATCTGGTCTAGAATATAACCTTTACCTATGGCTCCCTAGCAAACCTAGCCGAGCGACTGAACAGATCTCTCGCACGAAAGGTCCTTATGGTCGGATTCTTCGCAGCTCTTTCTTTGGCATTTCCTTCGAAGAAACTTGCGGTTTTTTTCACACAAGTTTCACAAGAGGTGAAGGAAGAACTGTGTTAATTATTTCGCCTTTATTCATTTCGCAGTAGCACCTTCAGGTCTTGCAAAGGAACAAAGGTAAAAAACCGGCCAAGAGCGTGTCGGACACGCCCGAAATAGGGATCCATAGCCATTACGAAAAGATGAAGATTTTTTTTTTAAGGATTTCGCATTTTGTACGGAATATTCCAAGTTTAGGTATATTTTATACCTTAGGCTGCTATTTACTCTTAAACTACTAATAATTCTCAAGAAAACTTAACCGTTATAGTTTTCCTTGTAAGTTTGATATACTTACTACCATCATGAATTTTTTCAAAATTTTGCTACCCACCGGTTTAGATTTTAGAGGGGGAGGACGCTCGATTTTAATGAAATTTTCCACTATAAAGTTTAATATTTTCAAAACAAATTACTGAATCGAAAAATCGTTTTAGCAACCTCTGATGATTTTAAAAGACCTATCCAACGATACCCCACACTACAAGGTTGGATGAGAAAAAAAAAACACCCCCACTTTAAGTCTATGGGAGGGTACTCTAAAAAAAATTGTTTTAGAATTATTTATTGTACCATTTTGTCGGCATAGTTAACATATATATTCGTGCAAAATGACAGCTTTCTAGCATTGATAGTCCCTGAGAAAAGCCGCGGACGGACAAACAGACAGACAGACAGACATGGCGAAACTATAAGGGTTCCGTTTTTGCCATTTTGGCTACGGAACCCAAAAATGCGGTTCTTCCTTCATCTTTTGTGAAGGAACCAGGGCGAAAAAAAACGCAATAGTTCCTTTTATAGAAGAGCCAAGGGAACTATTGCGAATAATCCGTACGGTCGAAGAAACTGCACCACGCAAATGCCAATTATTATTATTGCCATGCAATTGCTGAACTCCTCAACGGTTAATGGCATCGACTTGAAATCGGGCAAGAAAATGCAGTTTGGGTGACAATGCAAGTACTGACAACAAAAAGTACAGTCAGTAAAAAAACTTGTAATAAAAATGTTTAATATTTTAACAAAAACTTATTTTTCTTAAATATACTCGTCACTCATGCAGTACAGTGTAGCCAGAATGGCCCTGAAGAGATTTACTACGCCAGTGGGTGATGTCACTAATCCTCTTACTGCAGAAATAGACGCGGGGTGCGAACAGCTAATTGTCACGTATTCAGAAAAGGAATACGTATTTATAGCTGTTGCTGACAACTCTTTGAACTATACCTACTAAACAATTACTTTGCTCACCCTCGACCTTACGATAGCTATGCCTATGCAATGTGTGTTCGTGCCACCCCCCACACTGTAAGAACACAGAAGCACCACACTACACTGACGCGTTTCGAACTCAACCAGAGTTCAGCTTCAGAGCAGCACAACCGTTCACCACGGTATCAACAATTAGATTAACAGACCAAACAAACATTTTTATTTGTCAATACAAATCCCCAAGTACATTCAGCAGCAGAAGTAGATGAGCAGTTGTGATGTTCAAAACTTTAACTCTCTCTTATTAGAGCAGTAGTCGTGTGTAAATCATTGCGAGCACCGTAAACGCTCATCCACTTCCGCTGCCAACTGTACCTACTTTATTTTACTCAGACTAGCCACAAATATTTTTTCATCACACTTGCTCGTAAACAGTGTCGTAACTTGCAGGCTACCTTGGTTGCAACCCCTTAAATTAAACCCTCGACCTTACTGTGCTTGTCATGAAACCCGTGGTCGGTAAATGAGTCATTGCCCGTACTAATTTTCATGTCATGAAGCCCAAGGTCGGTAAATAAGTTTGAGCTGGCTCTGCCAAAAGCACAATCAGCGGTATCGGCAATTTTTGAAAAAATATTAGTTTTTCTTTTACAAATATGTATATTTGTTTACTCGCAAATGTGATGAAAAGAAAGAAAGAAAATACAAACATTATATATGTCGCACGGGCGGTACTAGAATTACAAACATCGACTCATTAAAGCCCTCAGTCTTCGACTTCGGGCTTCTAATAGACTCTCGTTCGTAATTCCTTATTTACCGCACAATATTATTATTATTTAGGACAGCTCTTGGTAACAATTCTTTATCGGTCGGTATAGGTAGATTCATTCACGATGACGCGTGCCGTGGTTCTTATTACAATGTCATTAATGGCTAATTTTGACCAAATCACGCGTCTTCGTGGATGGCACTAGGTAGGTAGTGTCTTCGTTACTTGAATGAATGAATGATAATAGGGCATATTAGGCTAAGCTTTGCGCAAACCGTAAAGAAACCGGCATGACAACGTCAGTTCTCTTTGTATTCTGTCGCCATGACGGATCATGACCAAAGAGTATTATTAATACCTATTGAAATCATGACATATTTATGAGTAACAAAATAAATGATATTTACATCGATAGTAGCGATAGAGCTATATTTCCAGAAATTTAATCGATATGATATTACGGCATCCTACGGACATAAGATACTCAAAAAACATAAACCATAAACATATAGTATGTGCTAGTGCTGCACTCTGGCGGTATAAGATTGCAGTAATATTCCCTCTTTAATAAATTTTCCAGCTTCGAGGGATAACTACGATTACGCAATAATTTCTCACACAAGTGCAATTTCAAGACTAACGGTTAATCATCAATCTAAGAACTAAAGTTAACTAAACACTTATGCAAGTCAACTTAATATGGATCCATCACGCGGTCCACGTGCTGTTTCCTTTTCGCAGTTGGTAGGGGTAGCTACATTTACATTTTATTTCAATTTGTTGTTTTACCATAAGCATTTTGCGCACTTATCAAAAATAACTTGATAAGGGAAGCAGAGGCTCCCTGCGACAAGGTTCCACCGAGTAGAAGTCAAAGTATAGCCTCTACCTCCTATCAGAACAAAGGCATGTTTTAATTGACATGGTATGTTGTGTATTTCTAAGAAACGTAGGAAACTGGCATTTGATCTTAACTATTGCGAATTTTCCTCTTACTGTTAGAAGTCACGCGAGCCCATCATTCTTGATCATTCATGTACGTTGATGATGTCATCGCCATGTAGGTAGGGAGAAAGAAGAGAGCTTGGTTAGAATAGTTCCTTAATCAAAAAAAATCCTTTAATATTTTCATTTTTAATACAAGTTTTTGCTGATTTGTTGACTGTACTTGCATTGCGATCCAACTCACATAATGCATTCCAAAGATCAAGTCGATCCGACCACTAGAAACATATTTTTAATACAAGTTTTTTTTAGCTGACTGTTCTTTTTGTTGACTGTACTTATATTGTCACCCAAGCTACATTTTTATACCAAATTTCACGTCGATGCCATTAGCCGTTGAAGAGTTCCGTCCTGTGGAGACGATCCTGGCCGGACTACCAGGATGTCACTACCAGATTATTGCATTGTCACGTAATTTACATAAGTACATAGTACCCCTACATTAGAAATCAGGTCTCACGAACTTTTATAGAACCCGCATATAGTTATTAAGTTAACTTAAATTAATTTTTAGAGTAGGTACCCTTCTTGTGTAATATGTATTATATACTCGTACCTGCCTAATTGTTGGCAATAAACGCATTTTCTTTCTTTCTTTCTTTCAAGTATACTAAATTTCTAGTCAATCCAACTACTGGAATTAGTCGAATATTGGGGTTAGTCGAAAGTAACTTGCAAGATTTGATTACAGACAGACAGACAGACAACGGGACAGGTGAAACTAAATAAAAGCTCATAAAAATCTAACCCATAGCATGTTCATCTGTTCTGTGACAATTTGCTCTAAAAGTACTGAACCTATCGAATCGAGATTGTAACCTAAACACTATCATGTAACGTAAATAAATAATCCAGCCAGCAATTGCCCAGCAGTTGGGCACTAAATAAGTTATATAAAATGTAGGTACTTTGTGTGACAGCAAGTACATAGTCTTTAAATTATAATCAGTAAGCAACAAGAAAGCGTTGGTCAGGCATCAAACGAGCCGCCATGTTGAGTATAATCACTAGATGCGATGATGTAATGCGATGTGATAAGCTGACAGTCGAAAAAAAAGCTAGGCCGGTCGTAGAGAGATTGCAGAGCGAAGCTATGACAATCGCTGCGATGTGCATAGAGGGTGGCACATTTAGAACGGTCATGCATTAAACTATGATTCCATCTATTTCATTCTGATCAAAATGTCCCACCCTGTATGGTGTCTGACCGAACATTCGGTTTCGGTTAAGTTTGCCGAAATTGCACAGAGATCTAAAAAAAAAATGCAAGTTTAAATAAATTTGACTGTACTTTTTGCTTACTGTACTTGCATTGTCATCCAATCTACATATTAGGTATAATGTATATCAAATTACAAGTCAATCCGACCACTGGAAGTGAGTCAAACAGAACTTACAAGATTTCACCCAACAACAACAGGACAGGACGAGTTACATAAAAGCTTAGCAAGTAGCACATCTTTCAGTGGACGTCCAGCGCTGTAGCTATAACCACACACGCGCCTCAGCCAGTGTCAAGGCCACGGTTCTACGCCCACTGTTTACAAATATACTACGTTTATTAGGGTGGGGGGATGGGGGAACACATCAAAGCCGGAATTTAAGCGTAAGAATTAGATGAGGGGTCATTCAATTCAAGTAGTATAGAAGCCCCAAACGAGGGTGGGGGATCTTTGCTTATTTTTGATGAGGCGTGATGTTTGTGTCTGTGTGTGTGACTAAATAAATTAATACGCAATTTACGAAATAACACTTTAGGTTACGTTTCTACCAGAGATGTGCGAGGATGTGTTGCGAAGAATGTGTTTGTCATGAACCAAGAGAAATGCTTCATTTACCTATTCTCTCGCTCAGCGGTTGTTTAATAACCGTCCACTGCTCGACATAGGCCTCCCTCATAGATCTCCAGTTGCTTATTCCTTTTTACCAGTTGAAACTTGAGTTCTCTTTGATTTCGTTACGTAATTGATTGTAGTAACAATCGAATCGACAACCCCTTGATTGTAAGGCAATATCGAACCTCTAGGCTGCCGTATTCACGTCAAATCGATCTTCTTTAATATTTGATTGACGATACCTCGAGTTCCGAAGACGATGATAAATAATTTCCCGGTAGATGATTCATAAAAAACATAGTCGCAGCCTAAGTGTTGACCAATGTCATAATTGTTAGCGGTAATTCGTCAACTTTGCATTGGGCATACGAGTATGACCATGTTATTGTTTTAAGAGTGACATCACACCTGTTTACTTTAAGCATAGGATCATGAAAACTACCTATCCCTACCGCCCCTAAGAGCTATATCAGTCCACTGCTAGACGTAGGACTCCCACAATGAGCTCAATTGCACCCTGCCCTCGGCTCGACGCTTCTTCTACCAGCAGCCTTTCACAGATCGTCACTCCACCTGGCCGGAGGGCGTCCTACGCTAAGTTTGTCGAGACGCGGTCTCCACTCAAGAACTTGTTTACTCCACCGATTGTCGGTTCTTCGGCAGATATGGCCAGCCCACTGCCGCTTCAACTTGCTAATTCTCTAAGCTATGTTGATGACTTCATTTATGTGCCGGATAGTCTCGTTCCGGATTCTATTCTTCAGAGAAACTTCGAGAATAGCTCGTTCCATAGTTCACTGAGTCAGTCTTCACCTGCGACCTTCACCAACTCTTTAGTCCACTTTGCGAAGGGGCTAACCCACGCCGCGTCTTCCAGTAAACGACTGCTTCTCAAGAACGTATTGGTAGGTACTAACAGCCATCAGATCTTCGGGCAATGCGGATGACCGGATAGCTTAGTAGTCAGAGAACCTGACTACGAAGCTTGAAGTCCCGAGTTCGATGCCCGGACGGGCAGATATTTGTATGCAAAATACGAGTATTTGCTTTCGAGTCTTAGGTATTGTCACTATCTATTTAAATATGTTTACTCGTATTACCCATGCAATCCCGTGCATTGGGTCGATTCCAGATAGTCAATTGGTAGTTTGCACAGCAGCGCGTCACCAGCACTAGCGCTGCCTACCTTACCGCCTACTCAATGCTACACCATATAGTCCCATAGCATAAGCTTGGCTTGCTTTGGGACTAGGTCAATTAGCGTCAAGTGTCCCGTGATACTTATTTGTTTAATGCGCCCAGCTTGCCTCGTAACTTTGGGAATCCTTTGGGCTACGTCGCATACTTTGGTTCTCTCTGTCTACCAGATGACTCTATCTCCTATTTTTCATCAGAGAAAAAAACACGCAAAAATAATGTTGAAATAGTAGTCACCCCAGAGGCCAATCCCCGCTGGCTCGAAGCCAGACTTGACAAATTTCTCACATATTAAAATTACAATAAATCTGTGGGAAATGGTGTCCTGTCTTCGGGCTACAAATTGTTTCAGAGTATGGAAGTTACATAGATTCAAGCTTTTTACTACTTAGGTATTACATACTTTTTTTCATTGACTGTACTCGTATTGTCAATTGTCATCCAACCTACAAATCTAGTAAATAATATTTTTTCATCTCTCCTGTTCGGAAAGTTTAATTTTTCATGAGTAGATTAGCCGGGTGGAAAATTGCGTTTTCGATAGCACGGAGTCGAAGATAATTGAGTTACGTCAATGACACTTTTTTCACGTTTCGGCATGGCCATCTAGATGCACATCGTGACCAAGGAGCTTATATACAACACTGGACCGTTGAATCTCAACATCCGTTTGAAACAAGAAATTTGATCTTTATTACGTCACGAACTCTTCTCTTTCTTTAGTTAGGTTAAGAAAGAGATGGAAATCATTCGTGAAATGTGAAAGAAAGAGATAGAATATATAAATAAGTATATAATGGTCAAACTACTTCGTTCAGCGTTCAACCTCCAATTTGTATATAAGTTCCTTGGTTGTGACCAACTCGTTTTTTTTTTATAGTCGGCCGTGGAAACTTGGCAAGTGGCAAGTCGAAAAAGGAACCGTGGAGTTTGGATATAAATAAATTCAATTTATTATTATTCTCATTTTTTTCTGTAGTATTTTACTTTCCTCACAGTCGAAATGAAAAGTAGTGTCTAACTCGGGTGAAATTACCCATTTTCCCTCGAACTATTGGCGTCAAATAAGTCTAAATTTAACTTGCAAGATTGTATTACAGGCAAAAACCATCGAGACACTTCTCCGAATCTATTGTCAAGAGTCAAGTAAGGCGGTTTCTAAGGCGTATTATAAAACGAATGAAATGATTATAGGTAATCATGGACATGAATGTTTGCAAATAATTCCGATTCGCATTGTCGATCCTTTACTATATGAGTAGCAAATCTACTGTGTTAAATACTTTAGTGTGATGTAAGTTATTAAATAAAACTTGTGAATATAAAGAGGGTAATGTAGCCGAGAGTATCAAGAGTTCCTTAAAGCAAATCGATCTACATTTCGTAGTAAAACGTCGAAAAAAAAAACATTTTACTCAGTCTAGTGAACTTAGCCTAGAACTTGAAATTTTCATTGTTCCATCATTTTGGCTGCCTTCCAAATCACGTGAGGTCGCCTCAAAAATATAAAATTGTGACTCATATTATGGTTCACGTGAAGCGCGGGTTCGTGTGGAGTAGACATTAGTTATAATATAGAGCCATAGTTTTTGGAGCTCATTTACAAAACATATGTAAAACTTTCCTGCCATTTCGAGTGCCGTGTCGGATCTCTATAAAACTAGTCATCAATTTAGACCAGTGGAGGGTAAACTTTCTTCATCGAGGACCAGAAAGTTGCAGATGTTTAAGTTAAACACATTTAACATGCATTATGCTATGCACAACCGGCCGCAATGCATGAACTACGCAGCTGGTGTAGCTAGCGCCTTTACCTGTACATCCATTATACTATTTTATACTACAGGACGATCAAAATAATTATATAACCACGGGCATGTCACTCACTCACTTTTTGTCTGTCCCTATAACTGAATGCTCCTCTCATCCACTCAAAGGTGACTGATAGAGATCCTTAAAGGGATAAGTTCACCTTTGTAAATATATGTATGTATGTATGTATGTATGTATGTATTGTATTTATGTATGTGGGTATGTATGTCCATTTCTTTGGTCCTCGCTGCAGCCTAAACGGCTGGACGGATTGTAACATATGAGGTATCATTGGATTCGTCATAACTGTCGGAGTGACATAGGCTATATAATATTTCAATATGGCGTCTGTGAAAAAAAATATGGCGGAGGAATGAAAAAAAATATTTTTTATTGTAACAATATGGGTATCAAATGAAAGCTAATAATTAGCCCATTCTAAATATATATGGGTTATAATACTTTTAATCTACCGTTTTCACATAAATATCAAAAAAGTGTAAATAAAACATAAAATAAAATAAATCAAAAAACCCGACTGCTAAAACTAAAAGGAAGAAAATAAGTCCAGTGGTCTAGAACTCTGTCAAGAAGCTCATTTAAGGTAAGGTTCAACAGTCGGGACCATTAGAGGTACCAAGATTTTTATATTCCTTTTTTATCGTGCCCAGTTTAAAATCACGACTGTAACAGGCACCAATTAAATATTTTAGCGAGGTTGCATAATATTTGATAATTTAATACTGGCCGGTTTACTGTCACTATTATTTTCTTCTAAAAACGTCAAAGCGTAACTGACAGATACAAATCATGAATGTAGAGTTAGAATTGAAGTAGGATTACTGACTCAGCAAAACACACCAATATCTTCTAAAATAATAAATATATTAAAAAATAAATTCAATCAACTTACTTAATGAAAAATACTTTTGGGGTGTCCGAGGTTTTCAGTTATGTAATTAACACCTTGTATAAAAAGTTAGCAACCTTTTATTAGCACTTTTAATAGTACACAGAAATCGGCGGCTGAGACGCTTCATTTCATTTAGGTATCATCGACGGTAATACATCGCCACTCTCACACTATCTAGAGATTCAAATCCACGAGATCTCATCACTCTATCCAATTATTATAAATCATGATAACGAACCGCCCAAAAGTTGTGACGGACACGGTAGACAAGAGGGCGGACACTGATTCGTGTCGCATGACTAATCTGCTATTTGTGTTACCATCATTAGAGGTAATTATGTGCTGGCTCTTTAAATAGCTCCGCAATACCCGGAGTACTCAGGTACAGTAGTAAACAGTTGAGTAGTTACGTCGGTAAAAACTAAAATATTACATTTAGTCCGACAATTACATTATCCGTATCAGTTTTTTTTTCTTCGTCAATTAAACAAAAACTGGCAAGAGTTCCTTACCATTATCTATACAACATTAGACATTAGCAAAAAAATGGCAAAAAAATAAGTTTGTTGTATAAAAGCCCCTTAAATATATATATATAATATATTTATTATTTATTAAGTGGTTATACAACTTAAAGATTCTGTGAATATTTCAAGCGTCTGCCTGCTGCCGCTATTAATATCTAGCTTGTAGCTAGTGAAAGCAAAAAACGGCCAAAACAATCACGTTTGTAGTATGGGAGCCCCCCTTAAATATTTATTTTATTCTATTTTTAGTATTTGCTGTTATAGCGGCCACAGTAATACATAATCTGTGAAAATTTAAAGTCTCTAACTATTACAACTCAGGAGATAGAGCCCTGCGACCGAAGGACGGACAGCGGAGTTCCGTTGGCACCCTTTGGGTACGGAACCCTAAAAAATTACAAAGATGAAGTGCGTCAAAGTTCGGGAATGGAGGCCCGTGACGTGACGTTACGCCGCGCCGTATCTAATTAAAAAGTGTCGCTTGGCGGGCCGTCTCACGGACTAAGTAACTGTTTATAATGTTCATTATATTTTATTATTGACGAAAGAAAAAATACGTGACCAATATTTTCTGATAATATAACTGACGGACTACATAATTAGAATTTACAGTACACTAGGCCATTATTTTGTGCGAGAGTACAAGGAATAAGGAGGGCGAGAGTCCTACATGCATTGCACATCGCTCTAGCAGGCTAATATTAGGTAAATTATAATTATACTGATGTGCCAACGGAAACTTTCCAAAAATACGAATTTTTCCCATAAGAAATTTTGGGAACATCTCACAATTTTGTATGGGGATTGAAACTTTCCGTTTCTTAAAATTACACTATATTTTTGTGAAAATTCCGGAAATTTCTAGAACTTACATGTGGTAAAGCCTTACTTTAACCACTTTGCTGGCTGCAGTACAAATGGGCCGGCTTCGACCGGGTTAGTAAAGCTTTACAGTTACCGGCTGGCTTAGTAATTTTGGCTTGTTTCGTACGGACTGGCAGATCCGGAGGCCCAAACTCCCTCCTCCTCCCTTGCCCCTTGAGCCCCCCTTTTGGTCCGGCAACGCACCCGCAGTCCTAATAATGCTGTAGGTGTCCATGGGCGGCGGTGATAAAAAAAAAACTTTTTGGACTTTTTGGAAACTTTCCGCAAATTGCACATCTGTAACCTTAGACTGCCACCTGAATGGAGTGAATGGCCTAGTAACGTAGTTGGTTCTAGATTCGGTTAGTTTTCGTCGGCATTCATTAGCAATGCCCTTGGCAATGCCGAAACTAGTGCGTGGGAGGTCAAGCAGCGCTCAATAACCTCTTGTTTTTATAGTACAACGTATTTAGACATATATTTCGACCAGATGCTTTTTCAGTCCCAATAGTTACAAGATTCTTACCCCATCAAATAGAAAAAATAAGTTTTTGGTACAATTTTTTGCTGACTGTACATTTTGATGACTTTTGTCAAATTTCAACTTGATGCCATTAACCGTTGAAGAGTTAAGTCCTGTGAAGACGAGTTTACGTACATACATACATTGTCACGCAATTTACACAATTATACCAAATTTCAAGTCAATCCAACTACTGGAAATTGGTCGAATTTAACTTGCAAAATTTGATAGACAGACAGACAACGGGACAGGTGAAACTAAATACAAGCATGTAAGATTAGTAATCGTTATAGGTACTCCCTTTTTTCAAGTGCACTGCTTTAGAAGGATAACTTTCTCGGAACACCTTCTCATTAACCTAACCTAACAAACAAAAAGTTGGAAAACCCCCGACTTTGTCACTTCAAAGTTCAATATCTCAAAAACGGCTAACCCGATTTTGATGAAGCATGTCTAAGAACCATCGCTAGAAAACTTGATTTCAAATAAAAAAACCACATTCAAATCGGTTCATGGGTCCACCCGTTTAAGCGTTATGGTGCCACAGACAGACACACAAAAACTTATAGCGGTCAAACTTATAACACCCTCTTTTAGCGTCGGGGGTTAAAAAGTGCAATTTTTCAGATAGATCACATTCTCATAAGATATTTATAATATTTTCTGAGAAGGCGTTTTTAAAATTGGACGTAGTTCTGCAAACAGGAACCAACCCACACCTCCACTCAAAGTTGAGATAAGTATGCAACAAGTTACCGAAATGCACCTTCTATCAACTCGATATTGGGGGGAGGTGGGGTTGGTTCCTGGTGTTGGATTATGAATTATCGCTAGGTATAGTCACCAGCACCAATATTTCACATACATAATGCGTGCGTGCTTACCAGATATTTAGATATCCAAATGTCTGGTAAGACTATTTCTAGGGCCGATAAGACGTGCCAGATATTATTGCACGCTCCGCTGTTATCTATTCTGTGGCTGTGGCAGATAATTGAACACCTTCAGATGCAGGTAATTGTACACCTTCTCAAAAAGTGCATTTTCTCAAATAGAAAAGAAAGATAATAAAGATGGAAATGCGTTGATGAATGCGTTGAGTGACAGGTGGGATTCGCCGTTGCTGAGGAGGATAGCCCTTAAAAATATATTATTATATTGGATTTAATTTGATTTGATTTTATTTTATTTTTTGTTATTTGTATGACATCCTACTAACCTTCGACAGTAATTAATTTTAATGTTTATTAACAAAATGGATATACAGTCTGAATAAATAAATATTATTATTATTAAATAGTGCGTAAGTAGACCCAATTGAGCAATCGTACCTTTTGGGAAAGTATGCGTTTGGGCAAGTGTAGGTACTTTTTGAAATAGTGCACCTTTCAAGAAAGTACTCCAATTCGGTAAGTGTACCTTTTGGGAATGTAGAATTTCTGACTTATCAAAACATACGAATATTTTTTGAATTAATTAGGGCATTTGTGTATTGCATGATTTTTTTGAATTAATTAAGGCATTTGTATATGAGGTTATCTAAATCTTACAGTTCAATAATTAGCTAACCTTGCATTAATTTCGGGGACCTGGAAAAACAGCTTTAACAATACTTTTGAAATTTGCTAGGTTTTCAGGTGTAAACAACCGATCTACTTGGTCTTATTATATCTAAAAAAGCGGGTGTGTTTTAGCTTCGTTCAGAGCTTAGTCGCCCAGGTACTTATGTAAACGGTATGCTGTCACGTCAAACTCGGATGATAATTTATTGCTATCATTAAACAAAACTTGCCGCAATTCAGATTAATTAAACGCCGCTGGTGATCTCATGTCCTGTGCTTGCGTTGCCAAGGGTAGATAGATAGCTGGTATTGTTATGATATTAGTTTTATTATAGCTACAATACAACTAATAATAAAAAAAAGAAAATGAAGGAATGTGGAGATCATAAAGTACCGAAGGGGAAATATGATAGGACAGTTGATACGACACGACAATAAAATTTCTTCCTTAACCTGCTGGAAGGAAAAATTTATTTTTTCCTTCTGGAAGACAAGATAGAGAAAGACCATGATTGACCTAAGTCAAACAGCTGGCCAAAGACCGTGCGGAGTGGCGATTACTCCACCGACAAGAGCATAGCTCTTAAATTTAAAAAGAGAAGAGAGACAACTTGTAATAAGCCTAAGGTAAGGAGAATGTAAAACGAACTAATGCTGCGTCTCAGACAGAGATATGCGAGGATGTGTTGCGAGACATGTGTTTTTCACGAACCAATAGATACGCTTCATTTACCTAAGACTTAGTTCGTATTAAGTAATGGAGACATCGGCTTGCTAATGTCGACTCCATGGCTCGCTAACGTCTTATCGTGCGATGAAAACTCCGGTGCCTAGTAATGGGTATTTCGAGATTAGTTCCAAACAACCCGGTAGGATACAAACAGATTCCTCGCTCCTCGCACATCTCTGGTGGAAACGCAACCTTACGAAACGGAGCGACGGATAGACGTGATTTTTGGCATAGAGATAGTTTATGGGCCAGAGAATACTTTTTATCCCGGAAAAATGCACAGTTCCCGAAGCGAGCGCGCGATAACCGAATTCCACGCAGGACCAAGCCGCGGGCAAAAGCTAGTATAGAATAACTGCTATTCTAGCTCTGAATGTTATACTTATTATTTGTCCGAGGAATCTCTTATTTGCTTGGCTAACTTTTGAATGAAGCATTAATTATTTATTTATTACGTTAATAAGCCTGAGTGAGCCTGCGAGGCTCAAGGTCGGACCAGTTCCGCCGCCGCGCAGTCTGAGGTGCGCGGGCGCTTAACAAAAGCAGGGATCGACAACAGACCAAACAATTCAACTACGTAGAACTAGAGCTCAAAACCTGAGGAATGTATGTAGTAGGTAGTTTACAGCAGTATTTATTTTGCGAGACCATAGTATAAGACATTACCGCTAAGTAGGCATTATTTATAATTGATCAATGACACGTTGTAAGCGTACAACAATCAGCAATAGATAAATCGTTCACGATTTTCGCTCGCTGATCATAATTATTATGTAAGCTATTAAAATATCTTGAATAAAAAAAATAAAAAAGGCACAACTGCAAACTTGTGATGTGATGTGATGTGATGTGCCGTCGTGCTATTTCGTTTTGTAATAAATTAGGAAATTATGATTTTAAGGGTCTCCGCTAAATCGCGCGGGTACACGGAGCGGGCGCCTGAGCCGAACCATGCCTTCTTAAAAGGTTTTCTTTCTATCGGCTTTTGCCGATTCCGCGTCGACAGACGTGGGGAGACCCTGATGGAGCAGCGCTGCGTGAGGCAGGTCTTTGCTCAATTGAAACCTATTGAAACAGCACGCCGCGCGAGTTAGCGAAGGCGCTAAGGCGGCAGAACAAATTATCGTGATGCTCTCTGTCTCTCTCTCTCTGCTTGTAATGCGACACAACGCAAGCCGTCACAACACACTGCATCAGATAAATATGAACGCAACCATATAAAATGTATGAAACCGATACCGTTCTGATGCGTCACGACACAACACGACAGATAAATGTGAAACGGGCTATAAGGTATCATTCCTAAGACCAGAGAAAGCAAAACTCATTGCAGTTGGCAGAACTGCACGCAAACTGCACGCTGACTGCGATTGAAATGTATGCCAATAAAAATAGACGAAAGGGAGCCAGGTTGGCGGCCACTGCCTCCGCTCTACGATTTAATTGACCGCAAACCAATTACAGCGTGTAACTATGCAGATACCAACATAATCACTACTTGTCCTTACTACTTTAAATGCGTGAGGAGAGTATCTGTTGTGTTGTGTGTAAGTGTTGCTAAAATTATTAAATGATATTATACCGGATAACTCACGTCTTAAACCGAGTTTAGCTCGACATGTTTCGGGCTATTTCGTAGCCCACGTGTTGCGGCAGCCGCCGAGTCGCGTGCTCCTGAGAGGAAGGGCTACGAAATAGCCCGAAACATGTCGAGCTAAACTCGGTTTAAGACGTGAGTTATCCGGTATAATATCATTCAATATGAGTGAGTCTCACGGTAGTTTCATGTTCAAAATCTTGCTAAAATTGCTAAAAGTGACTCCGAAGCGGTAACGTTTCGTGTGCTCAGCCTACCCCATTTGGGAATACAGGCGTGATGTTTGTGTGTATGTGTGTATCTGTTGTCTGTCTGTTACGTCTTTATGGTTAAAACGGAATAAACTTAAATTAAATTTGGTATGGAAACAGTTTGACACCTAGGGAAACACCAGTGGCGAAACGTCCATAGAATCCTATTCTCATCGGCTTGCCCGATATTAAAAAAATAGGACAACAAGTCAAAGTCACTCAAAGGGCTATGGAGAGGTCTATGCTCGGGGTTTCTCTGCGGAATAGATCAGAAATGATGATATCCGCAATAAAACTAAGGTTACCGACATAGTCCGAAGAATTGCGAAACTAAAGTGGCAGTGGGCGGGGCACATTGCTCGCAGGACTGATGGCCGATGGGTCAGAAGGTTCTCGAATGGCGTCCGCGGACCGGGAGACGAGCTGTCGGTAGGCCCCCAACAGGATGGAGCGATGGGATCGCGGTGGATGCGGCAAGCACAAGACCGGTCTGAGTGAAGAGCCTTGGGGGAGGTACGTCCAGCAGTGGACGTCTTTCGACTGACATGATGATGATGATGAGGACTACCAGGAATACATGATTTATGAAAGATATACGCGATCTTTGCTTCGGCTTTACCACGAAAATATCTGACACTACGCCACTGACACAGTCGCGGGCTACAATTAGTAGGTTTTTAATATAGTTTTAGCCTGCGACTCCATCCTCGAAAAATTTGAGTATCGATTTATGTGCGACTACATTTGAAACTTACATAGAGTTCAGATTAAAGATGTGTGTGGAGTTCCCAAACCGGACTGGGCGCGCGTGGGACTACCTACTAAGGGAGACCTGTGCCCAACAGTGGGACGTATATAAGACGGAGATTAATGAAGGATGAATAAGCGCCCCGTGCCTCCCTTCTTCAGTAAGCTGTAAAAGCTGAGCGAGGATAGGTAAATGAAGCGTTTCTATTGGTTCATGAAAAACGTTTTCATCGCAACGCATACTCGCACATCTCTGGTGGAAACGCAGCCTTATTACACTAATAATCGTTCAAACAATATGTTACTAACCAATCTTGCAGATAGAGATAAAGATAAAGTTGGCACGTGAGAGCAACGAGTACTCGATAAGGCCGGAAGGCTGGTTAATAAAAACATAAAATATATAAATATCATGCATGGGACACTTGACACCAATTGACCTAGTCCCAAACTAAGCAAAGCTTATACTATGGATACTAGGAAACGGATAAACATACTTATTTATATATAGGTAGAGTCATTCACGATGACGCGTGCCGTGGTTCTTATTACAATGTCATTAATGGCCAATTTTGACAAAATCACGCGTCTTCGTGGATGGCACTACGTATAGATCAGTGTTTTTCATACTTTATCAGGACGCGACCCCCTCCCCTGAATCAGAAACATTTTGGCGACCCCCTGCTGACCTTCACTTCCAGTTATTTGTATTAACCTGTCCTCTCCCAGAGGCACAAATTTGTGCCCAAATTCCTTTGATCCTGTTATCCTGGGAGATGACAGATTAATCTTACATTAATAATATAAACATTGAATGATCATACTCTATAACGATGCGACTGCGACCCCCTTAATAAGGTGACCCACAGATAAATACATATTAAACATCCAAGACCCGAGAACAAACATTCGTATTATTCGTATTTAAATATCTGCCCCGGCCGGTGATCGAACCCGGGACCTGAAGCTCGTAGTCAGGTTCTCTAACCACTTGGCCATCCGGTCGACAATAATAAAAACCTTAATAGTTTAAAAAACTATAAGCACGCTTAGTTAATTACCAGAAACGGGACTTAACACGCTAAACACACAAAAAAATAAGTTGGTTTAGCAAGGAACACTTGTTACGATTAATTCATGCGGTACATCTATCAGACTCCAAACTATAATACTAGCGCCGAAAATACAAACTGAGACATGGATGCACAGAAAAACCAGAAAAAGAGACCAGCGCTGGGAATCGAAACCAGGTCCTCAGCAATCCGTTCCGTGCTGCGTGCTATAACCCTACACCACCGCTGGACAGGAATCTAGACACGAATTTACATATCTCAGGTTGCTTATTTCTACTACGCTACTTATGCAGCAGCACTAGCGACATCTATGTTCCGCTCTCATCGAGAGACGTCACACTCAGTCGGCATGTCTCAATTTGTATTTTCGATATGGTTTCACGGGATACCCGCAAAAGTAACAAATTTGGAGTTGAAATAAAAAATACAAAAAGACTCCAAAAAAACAATCATAAGCAGTACAGTATTCAGTCGGTGAACGACATGCAAAAGTTGTACATACATTACAAGTTAAATTAAATTACATCATGTGCATAGTAATGTCGGTGTTTAAAAAAAATACAATATATATAATGTGCATGGTAATTAATGACAATTATAAAATTCTAGATTTTTTTTTACACTATAAAAGCAATTTACGTTGAGCCATCTAGTAATTTCCTT
The DNA here is from genome assembly GCF_025370935.1 of Choristoneura fumiferana. Lineage (NCBI taxonomy): Eukaryota > Metazoa > Arthropoda > Insecta > Lepidoptera > Tortricidae > Choristoneura > Choristoneura fumiferana. The sequence goes on from NC_133501.1 coordinate 941,522, forward strand.
TACAAATTTATTATATTCCATTTGTCTCAAATCTGCTGAAAGATTGTTGCATAAAATAATGCACATATTATACGCATTTCTGCGATAGATAGCAGCACGACAAGCAGGGTGGTATAATAGGTTCTTGTATTGAGCTCTCTGTTTACCTACAAAGACATCGGGCCTGCCTCTAAAAAGTTCGGGGTGTTTTTTGTGACTGTACACTTACAGACGAACAAGTTTAATCATGGCCCAGGGTGGAACATTTTAATAATCAATTTCAATATGTTTCCTTGACAAAAGTATGAGATATCAACATGACATCAGTAGCACAAAGGTTCTAACCCTGGGTCACGATTCAATTTGTTCGACTGTACGTGTCAGATATTTTTGCACGCTCAGCTGTAGCAGATATTATCACAGGTGCTATACTCAATCATTAGGTATGAAATTCGCGCTGCGGATTGTTATGTATATTTCCATTATCAGTTGTTGACGGAAAACCACCGCAGATATAGGTATTTGTTGATAATATCTTAGTGCTATTACTATGCTGTTTACGCGCTCCGTTATTTCAGGGTCAGGCCGGCAGAATAAATAGAGAGGAAATATATATGAGATCAATGGGAAAGCTTTACGGAAGAAGTATGATTGTATATAGAAGTACGGGTCCAAAGATACATGCCCAGTCTAGGGCTCCACTGGATATTCATATGCAAAACGTTTCTTTTCTCAATAAATATTTTTATTTTCATTTTTTCTTTTCTTATTTTCAAGTTAATCTCGTAACAAACTTTAACATCAAATAGTCACTACTTTGAAAAAAGCTGGTATCCAAAATAGAAATCTTTCCGAGTGAACTTAATGCACATTGTTGTAAGGATCAAATTTGTTGACGAATTGATTTGAGATACGAGATTTTTTCAAAGGAGTGACGAAATAAATTTTGTAATGTACTGAACTAATGAGTTGACCGGTTTAGTGTACTTATAATGTTTTTTTTAAGAGCATAAATAAAAGCTTATATTTAAAAGCAGTCGGGTAAAAACTTTTTTTTTTTTTGGTATAGGAAGTGTCACAAAATATGGTAGAGCACTTACTAGGTCGACTATACACGACTATAAAATAACGGGTCAATTTGATTGGAATATACGACGAAAGCAACGCGCATTATGCTTGCTACAACTCAGTGTATACATAGTTACATGTACTTCATACAATAAGTATACTAGCTGAAACTAGATCAGATAAAGCGTTATCTGCCAAAAAAAAAACCTATACCACACTGATAGGCCCAAGTGGAGTATTTATAGATGGCATGTGATTAGAAAATGTTGAATAATCTATTTTGGAATATTTTCTTTCAAACCCAAACACGGCTAGGTTACGCTTGTTCTGTCTTGGAGCTCTACTGCCTGCCTTACTTTACTGCTTAACGTACACCCTAATGGTGGTTTTCCACCGGCGAGGCGAGACGAGAATTGAAAATTGTATGGGGGCGCCCGCGGCGGCTCGCGGCGGGCGCGCGAGGAATGCATACAAATTTCAATTCTCGTCTCGCCTCTCCGGTGGAAAATCACCATGAAGCTGCGTTCCCACCAGAGATATGCGAGGTTGCGTTACGAGCAATGTGTTTTTCACGAACTAATAGAAACGCTTCATTTAACTATCCTGCGCACAGCACCGCTCTGGTGGAAACAGTAGAGCTAAGCTGAAAAACACTCGCTCAGCGCATCTCTAGTGGAAACAGCTCGTTGCCGACAAGTGGTCCACCGGTGGAGTCCGCGTTGACGAGTGGCCCTCGCGTGGTCCACGAATTTCCTAGTAGTCACTATGGGTGCCGGGAGGGTGTAATGAGCTGTGACCTTAAACCGGCGGATGAGATTTCGAGTTTTTCCAAATCTCGTGGGAATATCGAAAGAAATAGTAGCCTATATGTTATTTCAGATATCCAGCTGTTTACATACCGAATTTCATCGAAATATACAAAGTAGTTTTTACGTGAAGGAGTAACAAACATCCAGCTATCCATACCAGGAGTGTTATGGATATAACATGATCTGCATGCATACGGATATAATGTCAAACATAATACCGGTTTCGGTTACGGTTACGGATATTGAATTTATAAGGAAGTGTAAAAGTAAAATACCTACAAATAGGAATATAAATTATTTGACTTTAATTGTAATAGTTACGAGTCGTAAATTACGATTTAGCAAAAGAAATAAATAAGCGTTACTTAAAAATTACATTTTTAATACAAGCTTTTTTGCCGACTGTATTTTATTATTGCATTGTCATCCAAGCTACATTTCCGTACCAAATTTCATGTCGATGCCATTAATCGTTGAGAAGTTCCGTTCTGCAGAGACGATCCAGGCCTGTCTACCAGATTTTCACTACCAGATTATTGTATTGTCACCAGATTTACATAAGTATGCCAAATTTCAAGTCAATCGAACCACTGGAAGTGGATCATATTTAACTTCCAAGATTTGACCCAACAAACAAATAAACAGGGCAAGTTAAATAAAAGCTTGTAACGATAGATGCAGAGAACGCGCACGAGCACGACCGTTCTGTAAGCTCGTCCAGGCAAAAACAACCTGTCGCATTTAAGACTCCGCCCCTGTCCGAAACTATCCGATATTTTTATATCGGAGTCGGTTACGGTTACGGATATTTTAGTAAATTGTGTCTTAAGGGCGGTAAATAAGGAATTACGAACGAGAGTCTATTAGAATTAGCTTTAATGAGTCGATGTTCGTAATTCTAGTACCGCCCGTGCGACATACAATGTTTTTCATCACATTTGCGAGTAAAATTTAATATTTCTAAAAGAAAAAATATAATTCTTCCAAATAATGGCGATACCTTAGGCTGCGCTCTTGGCAGCGCCGCCCCCCCCCCCCCCCCCCCCCTCCCTCAGCATGTGCCTGAGCCGCGTGTGCATGTGGTCCTGCAGCAGCGCGCGCAGCGCCATCAGTACGGGTACGGACTCATTTACCGACCTTGGGCTTCATGACAAGAAAATTTGTACGCGCAATGACTCATTTACCGACCACGGGTTTCATGACAAGCACATTAAGGTCGAGGGTTTTATTTGGGGGGTTGCAACCAAGGTAGCCTGCATGTTACGACACTGTTTACGAGCAAGTGTGATGAAAAGTTTCTTATTTCGGATATCCGAAACTATCGGATAGTTCCATATCCATAACATCAAGGGATGTTACGTAGCTCCGTATCCGTACGTCTTCTTCAAAAACATTCGTCTTTATAAGTAATATTAGTAGATACACATGAAGCTAATATGAGCGTCAAAAAAAAGAGGTGACAAAAAGATAGTACAGTAAAGTAAGTATAGTATTTTTACTGCTTTATGGTGTGCATATATAATTTGTATTGTATTGTATATTGTTTTGCTAACCTGAGCGTAGGGTAGCCGACTAGCCGTGGGTCCTCGAGTTTAGGGAACTAAAATGCTCACGTGTACAATTGCATTCACAATCTCTTGCTTCCGCCATCTTATACCGTTTGACAAAACCCCTCCAACCCTCTCCTCCCCCTAATAAGCTCCAGGGAGTTGTGGACGTGCAGTCGGGTATTTAGCTGGTGCGAGTCTTGACCGGCCCTTCTCAGTCATCCATAGTGGATTATTCCCGACTGCACGCCGCCATCTGCTATAAACATACTCCGGGACTTTCGGGGTACGAATGATTTGCTAAAGAGTAGACATTAATACATCATATTATGCCTAATGAATAATTACCTCACTGCGAATTGTAAACTATACTAGTATTTTAGGTTTAGTACCAAGGGTTATGTTATGAGATAATAATAAAAAACGTTAATTAATTACCTGCAGTAAATTTAGTAGTTGATATGATTTTCGAAATAAATTATTAATATCTTTTCTAAATTTGGAACAGTTAAGCAGCGGCGTCTTGCTGTAAATATCCATTTTAACACTGAATGAATTTTTCTACGTCAGCAGTTGTAATAGGTGTATATTTAAATTTCTTGAATAAATCAATTGTTGCACGATGTATTTGCGATCGCAGTTCTACTTCATTGCCTTGTAACAATTCGTTCATGATGTTTAATGTGCTTAGCCAAAATTCTTATTTAAAACCAACTTCAATTTATTAAAAATCTTTTTAAACTTAATTTGATTAAGATTGAAACGATTTCATCTTACGAAAATTCAATATTTTTTGTTTTTTAAATATCATGTATTTTTTTTTCTAATTGATTTATAATTATTCATTAGTTAGAAACCAGCTAGAGTGCACTCTGTTTTTTAACTCGATACCTACTCTTTGGCTAATGTCAATCATACGTGCCCCGAAAGTCCCGGGGTATGGCTATAAAGCACCTCATATAAGTTTTGAAGACTAATCAAGTAAATAAAAGCAAGTCCCTTAGGGCGACTCAGCTCAAAAAAAACCGTTTGACACACAGAAATGCGATTACTATTGCGTCTGCGAACGCGTTAACCAGTAATTATGGTCTATGGTTCGTAATCTATTTTCATTGTTTTCTGAGTAATGGATGCTGTATATTTAGGAGGGAAACGCGGTATTTTCCATGTTTTCACGTAGAGGTGTTTTGGCAGCTCGCGAGGTTTTGAGTTGATTATTAAATATAGTACCATCGTCAAGAATTGGTTCCCGACTTCGACATCTGGCTATATACTCCGAAGTTTGAAATTAGAACTTCGTATCGAGCCGCCCCGTTTACTCTAATAGTATTTTCTAGAAGAGTAAGAGGACGGTAAGATGCAATTTTGAATTTTGAATATCGTAATAGTCCGCCTGCCCGGTGGGTAAAGTGTTCCATCGTTTTAGGGAAGAGGGAAGAATTTGTAAATCTCTAAATAGTTCTATATCTCATTTATATATAGTATTATACAGCGCATTGGGTGGGTGTTACTGTAATGCTGTATTTTTTTATAAAAAATAATATATTTATATTTAATTTACACATAACTACACAGCTTTGGGGTCATTCAAGCATTACGTAAGCAGAATTTTAACAACCCCCCTCCCCTTATCAGCGAAAGTCAGCAAAACCCTTACACGTTAAGCGTATTTAATAAAGTGCGAAAAGCGAAAGTGGTTAGTAAACATTGTATTTGAGAGGGTTATCTCTAAAACCAGCAAATGCAGTAAAAAAAAAAACACTTATTGAAACTACACATCTCTTGGTTAACATAGGCTTCCTGAAGTTGATCAATAAATACATAGACTGATAAAATCATTACCTTCCTTTTGGCTGTCTGACTGTTAACATAACAAGTACAACATCCACATGCCAATTCATAACGCGCGCGCTGCAGCATACCTCGCGGCGTTGCCAACAATGCGCGACGCGCAGTCTGTGATCTAAATCAACGGGCGATCGCGACATTAATTATCAACTAACTATGATTCAAGCCGTAGCGGCCTAAAATCTGCCCTATGGCCTAGGGAATCTCCCAGAATTTAAAAAAAAATTACATCCCGCAGAAAACAAAACTCCCGGAATTTCAAAAACCAATCCTCCTCTCCCCCTTATTTTCGAAAGGGGCCATCGATAAAATTTTTAGGGGCGGTCTGGCAATTTGTGACACAAGGACAAAAAAAATTGCGATTTTCATAGAAATCCATACTAAGACCTGACCAGACCTTAAAGTATGCGATGGCATCCTTTAGCAGCTGAAAGTATGTGATAGCATATTCTGACCAGCAAATGCGTATATTGTGTTTGAAATCATCTAACTAAATGCGATTCCATG
>NC_133501.1:947379-962636 GCF_025370935.1 Choristoneura fumiferana
ATGGGCCACCGGCTGGCGACGCCCTTGATTAACTGTAAATACGCGGCCACCTAATCCTGCTGAGATTTCTGGCATGGCGAGCCTAATCATACTGGCGATTTGTTGACGGGTTAAAAGGGAGGCGAGCGCGCAGCGAGTTCGTTGCGCCTAAAGCTGCGACATACTGTACAGTCACGGACTTTTTGGCGAGTACGCGGCGAATTCGTTGCGCGCTCACGGCGAAATATTTACGCGCTCGCGGCGAATTCGGTGCGCGCTCGCGGTGAAGTCGCTGCGCGCTCGCCTCGCTTTTTAACTCGTCCGTAAATTGCCAGCGTGACAAAGCTCTAAGCATACCTTATAAATATTATATATAGTGTAGGAGGGAGGTTGGGTGGACCCCAGAATATTCTATTACCCATTTCAGGATTTGGGTGTTGATTCTACTTCGTTGCATGCCATGTATCTCAGAGGTTTTTCGCTTGGTACGCATCTTGGCCAAAAAGGCTAAGGCTGGCACATTTACTTTATTTGGGGAAGCAAAACCGCATCCCAACATTACATACATCCACTATAATTTATAATTAACACTGATTGCATTTATGACTTATTTTAAAAACCTTAACAAGTATTAAAAAACATCAAATAATAGTACTGGTAGGAAACAAAAATATTACTGCCCCAGTCACAGCTTTCGTAAACTTACACTTATCAACACAAAAAAAAGCAATTAGCACAATTATATTTTAAATTTTAGCGTCAAACTAGCAATTGAAAACTGGAATTAATCATACATTAACTGTGCAACGTTTACAAAGGCAGAGCAAAGATTATCGTCAAAATTAGGCGTGTTTTAATCTGTCATTACTGTAGCAAGTTTACAAAAATTTGTAGCCGATTTTACAAAAGGAATATTGTACCTAGTTGCTTATGAAGTTCATTCAGGAAAATTTCTAAGGATCAAACGTGTACGACCATGACGGTTTGCATTGCACAGAGGCGAAATATCGCTAGATGGCGTTAATACGAGGGGTGGATCCAAAAGTAATGATAATTGAATATATATATTTCCAGAATAATATTAAAAGAAGTTGCATTAGTAGCTGTATACATACATTCCTTAGTAAAAAAAAAAAAACAATAATAATAGCATATGTATTAGAGATTTGGAGCTATTTATTCACGCGCGGGCGGAATCATTACGCAAAAATAGAAAAAAATGAGGTGAGAGCTGTATCTAAATATGCCTGCTTGAAAAAAAAAAACTATGAAAGATATATTCACCGACTTGTTGGGAACACTATGGTATTCTGCTCTGCCATATTCTACAATTGCACGCTAATGCAATAAGTTTTATTTGGTATAATATCTACTACAGATGAACATAGCGAAAGCCGCCAATTTATAGCCCTCATTGAAGATAATTTCTCAAAAATTCGAAAATCTTCTTTTGGCGGTTATAAGAATAATTATCAGGCATCAAGTTGAGATCACGGGGTGTAACGTCCTTCCGACGTCGTAGGTGGAGTTAACAAATAACAAATAAGTAGTATTGTTTCCAATGCCCAGTGCACACGCGTCCGCTCGTTACGGTGGTCGGCTGGCGTCTGCCTCGCCCCTCCCGCTCGCCCCGCGTGTGCCCTTTGCATTGCATTTATTAGCATAACATTACACCTATCTTTTTTTCTAACAAAATATTTTTTTTTCTTCATTGCACTTATTAAGTTTTACAAAACATGAAATCACTAATCCTCTAATATTTAAGTACCTTATTTTCTTCTGTATTTTCATCGTCACACTTCGTATCTTTATCATTATCTTCATCGTTGATTTTGACTCCGTCTGTGTCGCGTATCCGCCATTTCTAAATCGTGATCTCTTATTTCTGAATCATGTGATGTGATGTGATAGGTACCTACGGTTAGTGAAGGGATTTTGTCCCTAAATTTCCTTTGCTAAGCGGCTCGTCTGGCAGCTCGCCCTCTCTCCTCCGCGTAAGCTGTAAAAGCCGTCCGAGGCTAACAGCAACAGTCCGTCCGAAAAACGGATTGGCATAGCAACGGTGTTTGGTGTAAACGTATAATTAAATAATAGTAGATTGTTACACCAAGCAGAAAGCAATCTATTATTGCACCGAATGCTGATTTGGAGCCCGAGCGTTAGCGAGGTCTTTAAAAAGCACGAGGGCAATACAAATCACTTAATGCGAGGTGCATAGTCTGATTTTCTTTCAACTATTACTGAAATAGTAGACGAAAAACTCATGCCAAACAATTAATAGGAAATAAATGTAAAAAATACAAATGAGATATGAAAAATGAAATGTATGTGTAGATATGTGTAAGTTTACATTCGCACACTCAAAAATATCTACGAAATTCCCGACTTTTTTTTGCAGAGTTCGTAGCAGATATTTTTATCCGCGAACTATCAAATTTCGGATGGCCGCCAGGTTGGCCAACCAAACACAGAAAGCTTTTCTTTTTAAATATACAGCTACTATTTTTAGTAGGATTGGTAGCAACAATTTTTGTACGCAATCTGTCAAATTCCATAAGCTTGACCAGCTAATAACTAAGCTTTAACACTAGATTTTTACACTATGCCGAGTAATTTCATGACAAAAATACTTGTGTTACCTCTTTGGCGGTGCAATTTAGAAAAATACTAAAACAATGCAATAAGGATTTTCATAGGTACATTTTATTCTGCTCTAGAGCAGAAAGGTCCCGCTTTGTGCTGCGTATTTAGTGCGGCTATGATGAAATTAAAGCATAGTTGGAAGAAGAAAAATATGCCACAAACAAATTATTGTAAAATTAATGTTTTTCTCTTACAAATATACAATTTGCTCGTTAATTTGATTAATGATTGTATGTCGCACGGGCGGTACTGGAATCACGACTATAGACCCATTTAAGCCTTCGACTTAGGGCTTCTAAAATAGACTCTCGCTTGCTATTACTTGTTTACCGCCCTTAAGACACAATGTACAGTCAGCAAAATAAGTGGTCTATCAATTTTTAAACAAGCTCCTATCAAATGAATATGTCGCTAAAGTCGAACTTCCAAGCTGACAGACACATCTGTTGGCCTTATTGTTTTAAACCATGCAAACGATTATCAACCCCAGGGTGGCAGACCACATATTTGGCTGATGATACCTAGGTACTATTGAAACCTCTGAAACTGTCGCTACAAGAGAATTGCTCGCAACTCACAACCGCGACAGCATAGTCGGGAGTTAAGGCACAAAGAAATTTTAATGACGACCGTATTGTTCAAGAAATAACGATAAAATGAGAAAAGATAAGAATTATTTATTAATCGTAGTTTTTTTTTTGTTTAATTTGTTTTTTATGATAGCAAATAATAACGGCATCAATTAATCATTTGTGAAGTAGTTATGTATTTTGGTTTTCCCAAAAATTGCCCTTATTTGTGACTTTAGAAATCTGCAAAGAGAATTTGTTTAATTTTTAATAATTTATCAACACACACAATATATTATTTAGAATAAATTGTTGAATTACAGTTATCACTAATTTTTGGCAAGATATGTCAGTAAACGTGAAATTAACTGAACCTTCTTTTTTGATGATAGTCCCGATTGATTAATTAGCTTAATTTTGGTTTCTTTAGCGGGAATGTAAGCATCATATCATAATAGAGGTATTTTAGCAAAGTTATTTACTTATTAATTATGCTGTACTTATAACTCAAAATGTGTCAAAAAAATATTTTTACTTTTTCGCATTGACCGGAGCCTTAAAATGCTTAATCCTTTTTATTTTAACTAAAACTAACAATACGTTAATCATAGAAAAGAAAATTATAGTTATAGAATTTTGTCCATGTTTTCCTCCTTTTCTTGGCCTATTGTGGTCTGTCACGAGTTCAAAACATTCTTTGTCATACAAAAACATGTAAAAATGTTTGACTGTCCATACTAATGCCAAAGCCTCTTTTTCTGTTTGGCAATAACGTTTCTTAACCTCAGACAAACTTATTGCTGTAAGCGATTATTTGGGGGCTGGGGCCCCAACGAACCGCCCAAGAACTATTGGGCTCGCATCTGCCATGACTTGAGTTTTAGCCTTTGGATCATAAAACCCTAGTGACTTTACATTTCAAAAACACGCTTTGAGCGCCGCAAAAGCGGCATCTTGTTCTGACTTCCAGTGTTCTAAAATATCTGCCTTCTGATTTATTTTTAACAAAAGCAATCTACGGATGAGTTCGGTTATTGTTGAGAAGTTAGGGATTCATTTATTAAAGTAATTTACTAAGCCAAGAAAACTTTGGACATCTTCAACCGTTTTTTTTTTTTTTTTTTTTTGGGGGATGTGAAAGTCTCAATGACTCTAACCTAACTGTCCAATGGTTTGACTCCTACACTAGAGAGCTCATGACCCAGAAAATGTATGCAGCTACTAAAGATACATTTCTTGTCGTTCAGGGGGACCCCTGAGCTTTTCAAAACACTTAAAATCTGACTTAACCTTTCCCGATGTTCAGTAACGTCTTTTCAGAATATAACAGGACTATGTCATCTATAAAATGTACAACTCCTTTACACGGCAATTTGCAAAGTCTTTTGGAATAGCTCAGGGGCACAAGATATCGCCAAACATAAGCCTTTTGTACCGGAATAATCCCCGATTGGTGATGAAGGTGGTGATATTTTGGCTTTTCTCATTTATCTCGACGTGATGAAATGCATCCTTATGGCAAAAGTTGCTCCATTGTTGGAAGGGGGTGATTTTCTCTAATAATGGCTTTATTCGCACCTCTCATTTCAACGCAAACACGAACGTCTCAATTGTTTTTTAAAACCAGCACTATGGGAGAGACCCACCCTGATGGCTTTTGAACCGGTTCGATAATATCAAGTTTTAATAGTTCATTGATTTTATCATTGACTTTCACTTCAATAGGTATAGGGACTCTACGTTGGGATTTCTGGCTCACCGGTGTGACCGTTTTGTCAATAGAGATGTTCAATTGTAGGTACCCCTTTAAATTTAGGAAATGCGCCATCGTCACTTACCGGATTGATATTAAAACCTAATTTGACTGGATGGCAAACGGGCAAGTCAGAACTTTAAGCGCTATGGCGGATTCTTCCTCTGGGAGATCGCGATTTCCCTCTTTCAAAGTGAAAGTCAAATATTTTTATTCAATTTAGGCTATAACAAGCACTTATGAATGTCAAATAAAAATCTACCACCGGTTCGGAAAAGCCTCTGTTGAGAAGAATCCGGCAAAATCTCTATACATCAGTATATGTTCTTTAATTTATTTGCATTTAATTTTGCTATGCATGTAAAAGATATAATTCACATTTGGTGGCGCGTCCGAAGCAGACTGCTGCTCGGCCGGAGTACTCGATTTTACGTTTTGCGGCACCCCAGCGGGAGCACGTAGCGTCGGAGTCATTGTTTTTTTTTTTTTCAGTCTTGTTTATAGATTGCGACGTCTGCAACCCATTGTTGAAGTCCGTCAGTTGCCTTTGAACTGATTCAAGAACCTTGGCTTCGTTTATAATTTTGTCTAGAGTGGCAGTGTCACCTAAGGTATACGTATAGGCAGAGTCATTCACGATGACGCGTACCGTGGTTCTTAACACAATGTCATTAATATCTAATTTTGACAAAAACACGCGTCTTCGTGGATGGCACTAGGTATAAGTATCGTCTTACGCAATTTTTCTGAGCTGCATTTCCTACCATAACTACTACTACTACTACCATTTCTACCATTACTATTTTAACTTGTGATTATACCTACCATACAATACAATGACTTCATTGTACTAATAACTAAATTGTAGAAATGGTAACTATAGTAAGCAGTTATAGTTGTTTTTATTGTTTTATAGGCGACACTATTACTCGTAAGACTTCGTACATACTGGTACTGATTACCTACTGTTTTAATCAGTATGGAACTTTTTTTTTGTATTAACAAATATTTGGTATGTACGTATTATTGTGCCAATCAGAATACACTAATGATTGATTCGATTGACATGGCACGACGTTGTGGTACGTCTCTTTAGTGTATGTTGCCTCTCATATACTACTTATTAATAACTTGGGTTATCTATTCATTTCCGTTTACATAAATTGAGCTGACAACTTCCAACGTCCAAAAATTTGCTTTTGAGTTTTGTTTTCATTGACGTTCCCCGAATAATCGACTAATTTTGCTAGTTAGGAGGGTCTTAACCAGTGTCGAGCATTTAAAATGTTTAATCTACGTCTACCCGCCTATTTTGGTATGCAAATAATCTCTGTCCCGTTTAAATATAATTAGTAGTGTGCCGTTAATTTCAATATTGTTGTAAGATTAAATTACTGTAGGTAAGTAATGTACACGTTACTAGTAATAAGTCTACTGTTCTTGACTGTAATTAAAAGTACCTACAGTAATTTCTTACCACGTAATTTGAGTAAGTAAAAATAGGAAAAGGGTAGAAGTCGATGGTAGAAGTCATCATATTTAACCCTGTTTTGCTCACCAGCAGTAGTTGTCAACTGATAAAATGTATTTGGAAACTGAATAGATAGCCACAATTGTTTCTTTTTGTTTATTCATACACTTTGTAGGGGTATTCGTTGCACAACTTTTGCATTTGAATTGGTGCAATAACAATAGGTTAGCCTTTATTTCATTATTGAACATTGTTCTAAGTATTTTTTTTTTTTTTTTTTGTGGATTAAATTCACTCACTTTGTAACTCGTCGCCAGGTGTAACGTCCTTCCGACGTCGTAGGTGGAGTTAACAAATAACAAATAAGTAGTATTGTTTCCAATGCCCAGTGCACACGCGTCCGCTCGTTACGGTGGTCGGCTGGCGTCTGCCTCGCCCCTCCCGCTCGCCCCGCGTGTGCCCTTTGCATTGCATTTATTAGCATAACATTACAACGGGGATCTCATATGGACGTATTCAAAAGATCTTAACTGATCCAACTGCACATGAAAAAGGTTCCCGTCGTTGGTGCCCAGAATGTGAAACGTTGAAAAAAGGAATACGATGCGAATTTACAAAGGCAAATCTTGATTAATTTTCAAGTTTTTGCGGCGATTTATGACTATGGACAAGTTTGGATCCATCATTTCGATCCTGAGACCAAACAGCAGTCCATGACCTAGGGAAGTGGTCATCTTTCGAACGCTGCAGAAATTAAGTCGCAAGCTCAGTGGGAAAAAGATATGGCATCCGTGTTCAGGGATGCCAAGGAGCAATAATGATTGAGTATCGTGAGAAAGAGCCACTCTTATGGGCTTTTACTAAGCTGACCAAATACAAAGATTGCGCGAAGTAGGTAATCAAAGAGAAGCGGTAGGGTAAACTACGAACTGCGTTCTGTTTCATCGAGACAAACGCACCCGTTCACAAGGCCAGTGTTTACAATGGCTGCTATTCGTGATGCAGGGCTCGAAATTCTGGAACATTCCCTATATTCGTTAGACCTAACCCCCAGCGACTTATCACTGCACGACTCAAACTAGACTAGAGGCAACAATTTTTCTAATAATAGTGAGGCAATGGCCGCAGTGGTTACATTTATTGACGTCAAGAAAAAAACTTTTTTTTTAAGAAGTTCGTGTTTTCTAAACAAGATGGCCATATTAGTAGACTTATTAGAAAAAAATTGCAAAATAAATTTACTTCTTGACCGCGTGTTTTGCAATTCATACTCATTATCATTACTTTTGGATCACCCCTCGTATCGTGAGGTCCGTTTGACGTTTGCTTGCGATTGGCTCATCGATCAAACGTACCTCACGATACTAACGCCATCTAGCGATATTTCGCCTGTGTGAAAACCCTCATTAAAAACGACGATTTTCTTATTTGAACTATAACGTTATGTGCTAATTTCGGGAAATATTATATTTCAGTCACTGCATCAGCGCCTCGACAAGAATTTAATTCTCAATCGCTCAATTTTCAGAAAAATCAACGCAATATCAAGTCTTTCGAGTTTAATAGCACTCTTTATACATTACAATATTTATTAATTAGCTAAGATTATTTATAAACACTTATTTTACAGTTGCCTTGTCTACACTATACCTATAAAGTTCTATGCAAGAAAAAAAAACTATACCATAGACATTTTTAAGAAGTGGAAAGTGTAATTAATAATTATTGACGCTGTGGCTAGTTTTTCGTGTAATATATATATTTATCAAGTATTAAATAAGCCAAATTATTTGGCAATGGCAAAAAAAGTTAAAGGCGGATTGTACCACAGCCGCCAACCGCCCACATAATTATCGTCACTGCTTTGAAAAATCTCATATCTCAAATCAATAAGCACGTCAACAAAATTGCCCCTTGTACTAATAGCAATAAAGTTCACTCAAAAAAATTATCAATTGAGAGGTACAAGCTTTTTTAAAAGTAGTGACGATATTTCAGTCGCAGCTAGTAACCTGGCCCTATACTACGAAGTGCAAAATTCGAACTTCATATGTTGCCGCCCGCTGACGCGAGTGAAAGTGACGGGGCGATACGAACTTCGATTTTCGAGTTTCGTAGAGCCGAACCAAGCTAACTCTGCTGAGAATTATATGGTAACACTGCAAATGTAACGCATATTATGTACGTGATTTGACGCTAAAATACAGTGTTGCCAAATTATTCCGTTGCAGACTTAGCTTGGCCAAGTGTTTTAACGCGCTGACTTTGCGATCGCATTCACCATCTCTTTCTACCTTCGTCTTATACCCTGTGACAAAAAGAAGATCGTAATTGGTTAAAAAACTAAATGAGCAATCGCAAGCAAACGTCAAACGGACCTCACGATACTAACGCCATCTAGCGATATTTCGCCTCTGTGAAAACCCTCATTGTTGTGCCAGTTGTTTTAACGGTGAATATCTAGCCTATTAATGTCCCAGGCTGTTTTTAACACTCTTATATTCACATCACTACATCTCAATGTCCATCCCCATTCCCATATCTGGAACAAGCACACCATTTCGTTTCTTTGGTTCTTCCTCTTCTGTGTTTACTTCTTTGTTATCTATGATCTTCTCCACTGTATTTTCTTTTGGCTGCCATACAACTAATGACATACAAGGTTTTTCTAATCTGTAACAAAGCAAAGAATCATGAACTATTATTAACAAAGAATTGCAAGATCTAATTGCAAAACCTAGAAGAATTTAAAGTATATTAACATTTCAAATGATGACACCGGTGTTGGTGCTTAAGTACTATGTTAAAATAAAAAATAAAAAACTAACCTTTCTATAAGTGACGTGGGGATCAATGGTTCCTCTTTGAGTTTTTTGATCTCTTCAGAAAGCACAATAGTGTGTCCCTTTAATTTTTCTCTAACATTGTTAGTCGTCATTACAGGTGGTTCCATGTTGGTATCCATGTATTCATCTATAGCTAGCGAATGTGTTGTATAGTCCGAGGAAAGGTGCAGTCCATTGAGGTGAGCAGCCATTTTGTCTTCTGTTATATGTATTTTTGCTGGACTGAAAGAATTAAAAAATATATCGAAAATACAAACTGAGACATGGATCTCAGGTTGCTTATTTCTACTACACTACTTATGCAGCAGCACTAGCGACATCTATGTTCCGCTCTCATCGAGAGACGTCACACTCTTTCGGAACCAACCGCTCACCCAGACAAGAGATGTTGCTACTAAGCAATCAAATTATGATTGGTTTATTGGAGTCTTTTTGTATTTTTTATTTCAACTCCAAATTTGTTACTTTTACGGGTATCCTGTGAAACCATATCGAAAATACAAACTGAGACGGATGCACAGAAAAACCAGAAAAAGAGACCAGCGCTGGGAATCGAACCCAGGTCCTCAGCAATCCGTGCTGCGTGTGCTATAACACCTACACCACCGCTGGACAGGAATCTAGACACAAATTTTCCTATGCATACATATCTCAGGTTGCTTATTTCTACTACACTACTTATGCAGCAGCACTAGCGACATCTATGTTCGCTCTCATCGAGAGGCGTCACACTCTTTCGGAACCAACCGCTCACCCAGACAAGAGATGACGCTACTAAGCAATCAAATTATGATTGGTTTTTTGGAGTCTTTTTGTATTTTTTATTTCAACTCCAAATTTGTTACTTTTACGGGTATCCCGTGAAACCATATCAAAAATACAAACTGAGACATGGATCCACAAAAAACCAGAAAAAAGAGACCAGCGCTGGGAATCGAACCCAGGTCCTCAGCAATCCGTGGTGTAGGGTTATAGCACGCAGCAGCAGCGATAAACGAATTCCTTGCAGACGAAGTCGCTCATAACACCTAGTTATAAAGTGCACCCATTGGAAACTCAATTGGGCAAATACCTGAGAATGCATTAACACAGATTTTACTATAAAGGTTATTTGATGATAACAAATTATTAAAAAATTAAGTGGTATGCAGAATTTGTGAGTAAAACCAGGAAACTTACATTTGCGGTTCTGGTTCCAAACTCTTCCGTTTACAATGCATTATGGAGGTAAATCGGGGCTGCACTGGCACTTCAGCGTTGAACTGTACCAGTTGTGGTGGCGAGTGGGACCCCCACGACAAGCCTTGCATGTTCCAAGGAGCCCCCGAGGGCGTAGGCATAATATGTGCCTCACGCGCGTAATCGTCGTTGTCACCGTATGTGAAGTTATTAAACGAAATATAATCCATTTTGTAGCGATCCCAAAGTTCGATTTTGATTTCAAATGCCAACAAGAAACACTATCGCTTTTGAGAACACCAACCAACAAGTTTACCTTCACGCGAATATTCACAACAAACATTTGACAGTTCGTAAACCATAAATGGTGTTATTGTTTTGTAGTAGAATTTCTTGAACATTCTGATCGGTTAACATAAAAAAAAACTTGTTAAGAATCCCGATAAATTTTCTTTGCACATTATTTTTATTTTTATTTAATTCTGGACTTTAAATATGATTAAAACATTAATTTGAAAAAAATATGATCTTCAATAATATTTGAAAATATTCCACTTTTTTTACTAGCTGTCAGCAGTGTTGCCAATTTAGCAAATTTGTCGCTAGAACGATGGACTTTTGCTTAAGTCTTAGGTGCCCCCACATGCAGTCGCTAGTCGCTCGTTTGCAGCGATAAATCTAGTCACGTGACCCCATTTTCAAGATGATTTTGAATGAACTGTTTTTTCCGAAATTGAAGAGGTTTTTTTTCCAGCGATAAAGCTCGACATTTTCAGCTTTATCGCTAAATGTCACGTGACCGGACCTTTAGCTACCAAAAAAGTTTAGACAACAAAAAAATGATTAGCGACTTTTGGAATACAAATTTAAACAGTTCTAAGACCATTAATGGACACATTTTATGAGAACTCGATGACAACGAGAATTATACAGTGCTAATGCTAAGAGATCTATATGGAAAGCGATAACGTGCTTGCGCACCAAATTCTAAATTTATTTAATTAAATCTCCATTCGTTTATGTTCTAGTTTTAGCTATTTAAAAAATATTCATATCAATTTCAGTGAATTCGGAAATCTTCTAAGTTTTTTTTTTCGTATCCCAACTTTTCAGATCACCAGTGGTCTCTCTCAGACAGTCCTGGTTCCGCTCGCTCCTGTTGGAATTAATTTTAGCGCTTTCTTTCTAGCGACTTTTGATTTTGAGTTTAGCGCTCGAGTTCTAGAAGCTGGCAGCACTGGCTGTCAGAGTCAGAGTAGAGTTTTGGCATTTGCTCGCTTTGCTTGCATTGCATTGTATGTATCTGTCTTCTGCAAGTCTGAATGAATTGGTCGCATAGCATTTCATTTGGCTTGTATTTTCTAACTTGATTCACTTTGGCCGCTACGCCTTTCACTTTACCCAATCAAGTCAAGTTTCGCAATTTGTTTTCGTTACAAAAAGTGTTCGCGGTACCTTTGCTTCTGTGTTTAACGTATCCGCTAAAATGATTTGATCTACATACTAAACTAAAAACACCATTATTGAATCAAAATGGGTTTGGACTTCGACGTATTGGAATTTTGTAAGAAACTACGACAAAACCGGCCCCCGCCTTACCAATGCCCGCTAGAAAAGTGCGAAGGTATATAAGAGTCTATGTGGACTGCAATATCATCTGGTGAACTACGACCATGATAATCCTACGCCTACAACTCCCGCTGTTACTAACAACCGTAAAAAAGGTAGATCCACTCGTGCCCCTGTGCCGACCGGCGATATTGCCTTGCAAAGTCCGCCTAAAGAAGCCCTGACTTTTGCTGAAGCTCAGAAAGTGGTCCAATTTGAGATAGATGGGAAATTAGCAGGATTCCAATAGACCAGCCGTTGCAAATGATGTCTTTGATGATTGGGAGAAAAGAACTCCGAGTTGGAAAAACCCTTGCCGTTTTGTTGAGCCTCTCCTGAGCCGCATGTCAAGTTGCCTGAGGCTAGCTTCAAGGTAAACTATATTTTTTTATAAAATTAGGACATCCAGACAAAAAAAATAACTAGCTCACAAGAAGAAATACGTAAATTTCGTAAGTGTAAGTGAGGTGTATAAAATTCAATAGCATGTCTACTTAATTTAAAATAAATATCTTAAGCAGTCATAATTTCTCATATGAATTAGTAAATAAAAATAATTAATTTCTTGTTCGAAGTTGTTTTAAAACACAGCATTCATAATATATGCAATCAATAACATTTTACAGCTCATTGAGGATTATAATGAACGCGTCACAGATGCTCCACCTCGCCCAAATGCCTACATCCGTTTCATTGAAAAATCAGCTGAAGAACTAGATGGAGAAGTAGAGTATGATGTTGATGAAGAAGATACAGCCTGGCTCAGCATTATCAACAAGACGAGAGCCAAGCAGAGCTTGCCACCGGTATCTGTTGATACACTGGAGCTACTCATGGATAGATGGAAAAGGAGTCCTACTTCCAAGTGAGTTGTATCAATAAGTGAGGTTATGATCCAGATAGGAAAAGTCAATGTTATAAACATTAAATGCCACAAAATTTTATTAAATTGGTAATCATTTTTATGTATATTCTTGCCTTCTTACAATGATAAAACAACAAAAAAAATATTAATAAATTAAACATTATGGGGCAATTAACAAGAAATCGTCCTAGTCCCAAACTAAGCAAACTTGTACTACTTTGCTAGTCAGTGGATAAATAAACTTATTTAGATAAATACATGTTTTATGGCATATTGAGTATCTAACTAAAATTCCTCACATAAATATCTGCCCTGCAAAGGGCTTGAATCTGGGACCTCAAGCCGCATAGTCTGGCTATCCACTAGGCTATTTGGCCATACATCCAACCTCTTCTGCCATGCATTGCATATAATAATAATACATATACTCTTGAGTTCTGTGATGTGTAACAATACTTTCCTAGGCATCACAAACTGGGCAGCAAACAGCTGCAACAGTAGATGAGGATGCTGTCTGCTGCATCTGCATGGATGGAGAATGCCAGAACACTAATGTCATCCTGTTCTGCGATATGTGCAACTTGGCCGTCCATCAGGATTGCTATGGTGTAAGTATTTTTTTTTTCCTCTGATATTTTTTCCGAGGCTTTAGGACACCAAATGTGACTATGTCAGCCTCATGGGGAGCCACAGATAAATATACCACACTACAGACAGATATAACACTCTCCCTTGCACTGAAACCACGTTTTTGTAAAGCCCATTCAATGAATCTGTAAATTTGCGTTGCTTCTTCAGCGGTCGACTGAGAATTACATTTACACCTCCATTGAACAAGCTCATACCATCCAAATAACTGACTCTGATGTCCTTATTCTGATCACATTCCACAAGAAAGTGAATAAGGTCTTCAGTCTTATTACATGTCATACACAAAGGTGATTGTACAACTCTCAAAAAATATGTAATTTTTAATTTATTTATTAATTCAATATCTCGCATGTTTATTTATGTTTTCATAGATTTTACTAAGTATTGTTTCAGTGAAATGTAGTCCTTTTTGAAGCAAAATCTCTGCAATATTTATTGATAAATTGGTGGGGCCTTGTTACAGACTGAGCCAAGAAAATAAATAAATGGCTTTTTGGCCACACATGTGCCCCATGCTTTCAGCTCGCCTGACACTTTATTGATCTCTTTATTCTTGTTGTAGGTTCCATACATCCCAGAGGGTCAGTGGTTGTGCAGACGATGCCTACAATCTCCGTCGCGCCTCGTCAATTGCGTTCTTTGTCCAAATACTGGAGGTAAGAGGTTGTAAATGTGTTAATGAAGCATAGGCACCAGCAAATAGTCAGTGTCACTTGTCGGCTGTATTAATTATGGAAACCAGAAGCTATTGTTAATACACTTCTTCCATCAAACTGATGAATATGGTAAAAAGAGATTGTTTATCCGATCTAGAGCGCCTGCGTGTTAGAAAATACGGCCTCAGTTTTGTCACCCCCAACGCAATAAGACGTGTGTAAAGTTTTACTGCTAACTTTGATAGCTCTCAAACGGATGGACTGGTTTTTGATTCGTTTTTTTTTATCGAAAGCAATCTGAACAATTCTTAGATAAGTTTCTTGTTCCATTTGTTTGAAATGAAAATATCGTAAGTACAAACTGAGACTGATGGATGCTGGACAAGCAGTGGTTTAGGGGTTATAGCACACAGCACGGAATGCTGAGGACCTGGGTTCGATTCCCAGTGCTGGTCTCTTTTCTGGTTTTCTGTGCATCCATGTCTCAGTTTGTATTTACGACATGGTTTCACGGGATACCCGTAAAAACAAATTTGGAGTTGAAATAAAAAATACAAAAAGACTCCAAAAAATCAATCATGAAATGAAAATGTCGAGCGAAGGTTTTATAATTTTTCTAAGTTAATTTAATATAATAATTTGTATTTTAGGTGCATTCAAGCAGACAGACCAAGGCACCTGGGCCCATGTTGTGTGTGCGCTCTGGATACCTGAGGTGCGCTTCGCAAACACCGTGTTCTTGGAACCTATAGGTAACTACTAAACTACTAATTACTTTAGCCCTATGCCATTTACGCCATGGTAAAGTGTCATCGCACGGAACTTCAACAACCTCTTCATAATTTTGTTTTATTGAAAAAAAAAAAGTGTCCAATATTTTCGAATAATCCTAATGGTCATTTTTTTTAAGAAAACTGGCTTATTATCGATAAGCAAGCGATCTAGTTCAACAAGTCATCTATAGATGGCGCTGTTCGGAGTCGATGTCGATTCGATGGGAAAAAATTGATAAATAGTTCACTGATAATTACTAATGG
>NC_133501.1:963933-1036285 GCF_025370935.1 Choristoneura fumiferana
TTATTGACCCTTTCAAGCAGAATTAAACGCGTCAGGTATTTTGTATAGTGTCTTTGCGGTATTAAACAGAATGTTCACATAATCTTCGTGTTACATAATCTGTATTTGAAAAGTGTGTACTTTTATCTAATAAAGATTTATTTAACTATAATAATAGTTTCATTGCAATATGACTATCTTTTCTACGATAGAACGAAGCAGATAGTTGATGTAATCTCTTACACTAACTATCTGCTTCTCACACCGTTCTCACACTCCAATAACATTACAAGGGGTCAAGTACTCTTATACGAACATCCTTACTATGAGACCAATACAGAAGCGCGAAAAAAGATCAGCTGTTCCATAGAAAAGTTCATAATATCTAATTATCTACCTATTAGCTAGGCCAAAATGTATAGCAGATATTTTTTCCGCGTTTTCGAAGTTAACCAATTAACCTTTTCCAGGCCTCGCGAATTTAGACAAGCTACAACAAAATCGATCATAATTTATATTGTTTACCTACGAGGGATTAATTTTATGACGAATAATAGTTTTAACAACTTCAATTGATTTTATACCATATTTACGTTTTAACAAGGTCTAATATTTGTATACGTCTATGTGGTCACTATATGCACTGTGCCTGGAAAAGGGTTAAAGTATTATTGGGGTGTTCTCTTACATACTGTTGGGTTGAGTTACCTACCTACCGCCATGGCTGTAGACAGTATTGAATTGTTTTGTTAATTTTTGTTTTATTTATTGCAGAAGCTTGCAAGGGCTGGCTTTCTGAAGACAGCAGGCTACGCTGTTCACTAAAGACATGATTAACTGCTCTATTATCATGAAGTTCACGTGAAGAATGTTGGGCCGCTCACCGCCATGGTGATGATGGTGGTGCTGGTGGTGCAATCTATTGGTGACAAAGCGCATAACATATATATTTCCTAATAACGAACGGCATGCAGTTCTTTTCAAATCGAACAGAACACTTACGGGTATAACAAATAATAATATCTACTCCATTTTCCGTTACCTCTTGGATGGACGTCTCTAACTGGTAACTGATAACCTTAAGGAAGTTATGTATTTAAAGTCTTAAGAGAACATTTTATTTTTATGCTCATAAAGAGTAGTGCTTTTTAGAAAAGAACCAAAGGACATTCGTCATTAAGAATATATAAATAGCGTTTATTGTCGCCACCAGATTGCGTTACTTTAGGCGCACCTAAACTCGCCGCAATAATGTTTTTTATAAATATAACGATCTAATCGCATTAATTTTTTAAATGCTATTCGCCCGTCAAGACTACGAAGACATTATTGCGATGCGTTTCGGTGCGCGTTCACCTTTAGCAGCCCAATACCCTTAATATGAACTACATGGCAGTAAAGCAAGTTAAACAGGCCTTCAGGGAACTGCGTTACCAGCCGTTAGAAGGCTATTTTCCCCGTCTCTATAAAACGTTTCTGCTCTTAAATAAAGCATAATACATCTTACCATACGGTTTATCTAACCGTATGAAGGTAAATAGCGATTTAGTAGACGTGTTATTAAGCAGTAATTAACGATTAAAAGAGCCCTAAATTAGGATAGAAACGCTTGACGAGTAGGTTAAACCACAGTATGGAAAGACTTAAAACGCCTTACTGGAAGTCAATTGTGACTTACGAAGCAATACATAATGTTCAAAACGCTTAGTGGGTAGGTGAAACCACAGTAAGGAGCGACGGAAAACGCCTTACTGGAAGTCAATTGTGACTTACGAAGCAGTAAATAATGTTCAAAACGCTTAGTGGATAGGTGAAACCACAGTAAGGAGCGACGGAAAACGCCTTACTAGAAGTCAAATGTGACGTACGAAGCAGTAAATATTGTTCAAGACGCTTAGTGGGTAGGTGAATCCACAGTAAGGAAAGACGTAAAACGCCTTACTGGAAGTCAATTATGACT
Source organism: Choristoneura fumiferana (assembly GCF_025370935.1). Classification (NCBI taxonomy): domain Eukaryota; kingdom Metazoa; phylum Arthropoda; class Insecta; order Lepidoptera; family Tortricidae; genus Choristoneura; species Choristoneura fumiferana. The sequence goes on from NC_133501.1 coordinate 965,873, forward strand.
TACGAAGCAGTAAATAATGTTCAAAATGCTTAGTGAGTAGGTGAATCCATAGTAAGGAAAGACTTAGAACGCCTTACTGGAAGTCAATTGTGACTTACGAAGCAGTAAATAATGTTAAAAACGCTTAGTGAGTAGGTGAATCCACAGTAAGGAAAGACGTAAAACGCCTTACTGGAAGTCAATTGTGACTTACGAAGCAGTAAATAATGTTCAAAATGCTTAGTGAGTAGGTGAATCCATAGTAAGGAAAGACTTAGAACGCCTTACTGGAAGTCAATTGTGACTTACGAATCTGTAAATAACTATTAATAAGGCCTTGAAGTAGGTTAGAAAAGCTTGACAAGTAAGTTTAAAACGCTCGGAAGACAGGTTTAAACGATAGTAAGGTAAGACTTAAAACGCCTTACTAGAAGTCAATTAGCGCCTTCTTATCTTTTAAATTGCCTTACCAGAAGTTAGAAACCATCGTCAGTCCGTCGATTTCTAACTGACTTACCACGTTTATCGCTATTTAATTAAGGCTAATCTATATAATATTACGTCTAAAACACACATTTAAGAGCCATTGTCATAGTGTTGATTGTGCCTTACACTTAAGTCATATAACGCCTTCAACTTATAAGGCGTTTTTGTTCATATGACTATTAGTCGGTATTTTGCCTTCATTCCAACTAGATCGGCCGTAATTACGATCCTTTAAGCTTTAGATTTTTCTCAGTGTATTGATGTAATGTATGGTGTTGACCCATTGCTTAATAATATGTAAGTAGCTGACAAAGCTTTAAATTTACGTGTCTAGCCATATTGGAATGCAAAATTTTATTTAAGAAGTAATTACTAAATTTCAATTTAATGTAAAGCGACAGAGAAGCAGTTTCCACCAGCTTAATGTCGTAACCCTTGGGCAACGATTCATTTACCTGGGCGACCGAGCTTTGCTTAAACCTAACCTAACCAACAAAAAGTTGGAAAACCCCGACTTTGTCACTTCAAAGTTCAATATCTAAAAAAACGGCTGAACCGATTTTGATAAAACGTATCTAAGAACCATCGCTAGAAAACCTGCTTACAATTTTAAAAAAAAACCGCATTCAAATCAGTAAACCCGTTTAAGAGCTACGGTGCCACAGACAGACACACAGACACCAGCTAAATCTATAATAACACCCCTCTTTTTTCATCGGGGGTTAATAAGCATTTTCCTAGAGATAAGACCAAATTAGATCGTTTTGTCATTCCCGCGAAAACCCCCACATACCGAATATCATCGAAATTGTTGGAGCCGTTTTGAAGATTCTGATTATATACAATATATATACAATAATTGCTCGTTTAAAGGTATTAGATAAGTATGCAATTGTGGTGATCGGTTCAGTAGTTAAGGAGTGAAAGCGAGACAAACTCACTTCCGCATAATAACATTAGTAAAGGTTGTATTTTTTGTACAATAACATAGTTTTAAGTCAATCTTGTTACTAAACTAACTTATAATAATAAGAGAGATGCTCTTGAAATAAAAGTTTTCATTCGTTCACAAACACTCTTTTCGCGTCAAATTGAGTGTTTGAGAGTAGGTTACCTTAAGCATCATGGTAATTAGACTGGCGTAGATAGTAGATAGTACTGCGGTGGCCATAACATGCGACAAACGTACTTCATTGAGTGTAACACCTACAATCTTCATTAGCTCCTAAAGGAAAAATTAATAAAAAAAGTAAGAGAATTCACTGGGCTAAAAAGATCTTTCTCCAAACAAGTTAGTAGTTCATCTACTCGTCACTAGTGTCACTAGTGGTATCCTGTTCTCTACTCTGTACTAGATGTCGCTAGTGTACCGTATAAAGATGAAAAGCAAATTTACGGGCTTTCGGGGTTTGCTTGCTCCCTCCAACCAATTTAGCAGTTCATCTACTTGACACAAGCGGCGCTAGTGGTATCGTGTCTTTTACTCTTTACTAGATGTCGCTAGTGAAGATAAAAGCAGTTATAGGATTTGCTCCTTCCAGCCAATTTAGTAGTTCCTCTACTCGACACAAGTAGCGCTAGTGGTGTGGTATCATGTCCTCTACTCTATAAAAGATGTCGCTAGTGTGCCGTATAAAGACTAAAAGCAGAAGTTATAATTTCCATTAACTTTTTCCATTGTGACACGAAAATTAATCATACATTTGTTTGGAAATTATAACTAACTGCTAACGCAGCTTTAACGGTGTGCAACTTTTTGGTCTTCACCCTTATGCATATTTGTAATTGGGCCAATTAATTTTTAAGTGTTATTATTCTGTCTATCCCTTGGCCCAGGAGACTACAGCGATACATTTGCTTAGAGAAGTGTTTGCAATATATACTTAACCAACCATATTGCAAGCTACGCATTTCTGCGCACTACAGTATTTCGAGTGATATGATTTCAAAAAAGTAATTTTCTTCATTTTGGTTTCATACACAACCAGAGAGAGGGAGCCACAAGACATTGCGTTAGATAAATAATTATGATTCTAGTCGCTATTATAAAACTGATGATTTTCTGATGTCTGACGCATCACGACGCGATACGTAAGACAACTGTAAATTCAGCTTTAGTTTTCGTCTAATCGAATGTCCGGTGCAGGCTGGCCAATTGATTTTCTAGGTGGGCACACTAAGTCAAAGGCGGTGCCGCGCGGGCCACTTGTTTCAGAAGTACCTTACTACAAAAATTAGTCGAGTTACTAGCCGACCGCCCGATCAACGCGTTGGTGGGTAAATTCAAATGTCCTGGCGGGCCAATGGGGGCTATCGCGTGTGAATTCGCCACTAGAGGCGCTAGTGTAGCGTGAGGTCTCCGAAATGTCAAATCTCATACTTTTTGGGTGAGCTACGCGGGTTTATTTATAATTAGAATAAATATGTGAATATTTTGCAATATCTGAAATTAATTATAGCAAATATGCGTTCCAGGGCAATGAATATCTGTGTTTTGAGACAGTTTTGTCTTTCGGAAACCTTTGTCCTCCCTTTTTTCCGAACAAAACGGGGACTACAACACTGTGGCATGCTCGATATTTTTATGGTACGGTTTTAAGGTGTATTAAATATGATTTTAATCTAAACTTTGTTTTCACGCCCGTAATAACAGACTTTGAAAGCCATACTTAAAAACCTCACGCTACAGTGCGCCATCTAGTGAGACAAAAACGATAGCCCTCATTTGTCTAGTGCCACATAAAAAACAGCCAACTCACCTTCAAGCCACTGCGTCTCTCGTTGACCAATCTCGAAGAATTGTACAGAAAGAAAGGCAAAGGAGCAGCAACCGTGCAAAATATTAAAAACTGATGGATAATTGCTATTGGCGTCTTTGTGTCCGAATTCGAGCGAAAGTGAGGGATTGATACTCTCTGAAAAAATTATACATATACTTTTATTAAACTTACGATTGTTACGATGTGTAATCACAGTTTTTTTCTAAGTGTAGTCAAAATGAGTCAAAGTAATGATGAATGAATGAGCGTGGAGTTCTTGACCTTAAGATGGTTTTTTAATGTAATTTTTGTGTATTTTATATGTCTTTTTGGGTATCTTTTTTTTGTATAATTTGAATTTTATAGCGCATTGGTGTTTCAACTGTAATGCTGTAATTTTTTTGTCGACAAATAAATAAATAAATAAAAAGACCGCAATATCATTAAGCACAAAAATGATATTTACGTGCGATATATTGACACCAGTGACTCGTTCCATGAATGTTCTGTCAATGGCCCACTGAAGTTTCATTAAAGGGAAAGATGCTTGTTCTTTTGCTAAAAACAATAAAAAATAAACAACTTAGGTAGGTATGTCGAATAAAATTGAAAATATCTTGCATGGTCAGTAAATAATACCCGAAAAACACAGTATCTGTGATTCACAGTATCTATGTCTTCCCTGAGAATCAATGGATCCAGTCTTGGAAATTAATTACTATTATTAGTAGGTACATATTATATCAAATTCAAATTATTTTCTTGTTTGTCAGGAGGATTATCCAAACTTATTTTTTTTTCTAAACCTAGCTTAAAACTTGGTAAAATAATATCTTATATAGTGGGACAAATAAATGCATCTAAGAAAACTAAAATTTCAACCAGGGGCAGTTTTACCCCTAGACCCTTTGTCCGAGATAATATACCAGTAGTGATTGATGGGTACATTTACTTACTATTGAGGGGTTCATATATGGGTATTTGTTTTAACTTGGGCCGGTAAAGTTTTAAATCTGCTTTATCTACTAATTTGATAGTGTAGTCCAGGTTGGGAAGAGTTGTGTTGACATCCTGTAATAAATTGTATCTGATTGTAAAATATTTATAAGTGTAAAGTGAAAAGTTTTTACATTTAAATATTCAAATATTTTTCATGAAAAATTGAGCTTCGACTGAACTGAAAACAATTAGATCTTGATACTCTTTATTTGGTAGCACTAACTTTTTTTGATGAATCTGATTTGTTTTTTTTTACAACTTTGTATTCATACATAAGTATATCTATTTTGTTTGTTTGCTTCAAATCTTCTAGTCGAACATTGGCCCACTTCTAGTGCTTACGTTAATTTGAAATTTGTTAGGTACCTATGTCTGCAATAAGCCTGATTTTAACAAATAAATTTACTGGGAAAATATTATTGAATATTTTTAAACAAACCTTAAAGCTTACAACTGCAATTGGATTTGAACCATTTACTGACGACAACGATGCCATATAGTCGTCGACTGCTGCCTCATTGGGGAAACCCTTGAATGGCACGAGAGCTGAAACAGCGTAGGATTAAAAAAAGCCTTTTTTTTCTTATATCCAAAACATTAACCAACTTCATATAGAATGAATTTATAACTGCAGAACTTATTTGAAGTTGTTAGAAAAAACCAGTAATATTTTATTTTCTACGAATAGCTTTAAATACATCTATTTAATATTTGGATATCTTTAGGTATGCAATCAGGAACTAGCCCACGCTTCCCACAAAATTGAGATAAGTGTATGTAACAAAATACTAAACTGCACCTTCCGACCCTGTACCTAAAGATCAAAGTGATGTGACAACTTTTACCTACAAAAGCATTTTATGGTCATACTATCTAAGCTTAATAACTGCCCTTAGAAATCCAAGAATCTAGTGCTTTATTTGTTTCATTTAAATATAACACAGTCATAATTACAGCATTGAACATACTGCATACTGAATATACTGCATGCACCCACAAAGTAGAAAAAGAGCACCACCAAGCCATACTTTTCTCGAAGGTTAAAAAGTACCTGAATTAGTTCTCGCATGCCTTTGGCCAAAGTTATTTGCTACTTTCGTCATGAAGGTTTGCATTAATTTATTATTTGGGGTATAAATAATCTCGTTCAGCCGTGTCCCAGAGACGTCACCGCGATCCTAAAGATGAAAAAATACTTTTAAAAAATATCGTTCCGTGTCCGATATCCGTAACGGACGTACATACATTGTGTATGATATTTGTTTCATACCTGAGTAAAATGAGAATGTTTTATAACTTGTCTCATTAATAGCAACATAACGAATACTAAAACTCCGCTAGTTATTTCCCAAATTGTATGAAAAAGTCTTCGCCTCCTTTCTTTTAAATGTTTGCACGTTAATATCAGCACTGGATGATTGGAGATCGTCATTGCAACGTAAGTTGTATATAAAAACGCACTGTAATGGAAATTTTATAAAATCTTATTACAAATACTGTATTAAAATAGAGCAGATTATGTTTACAAACAGTGGAAATGAATTCTTTTGCAAAGTGATTTCAAACTTCGGCGACATTTTATTCTGACATGATTCTGACGTTTGTAAAGTCCAGAGCTACCATAATTAAGCACAAAAATAGTCTATGGTCAAAAGTTTTCTGTTCACTAGCAAGCAAATGCTCAGGTTCTTGTTTTCGATTCTTTCGATTCACACAAATCGATTAAAAGTTATTATAATGGCAACACTGATGTGGCCGGCCATATTGAATATTATTAGTGATTCGGAAATTATCGTCTGCAATGGAGTCATATTTTTGCTTATCAAATTTTGATTATATTTTCGTTGGGAATTCGCCAAAATTATGTCATTCCTTCATCGTTTCTCAATCTGATCGTTGTCATAGTAGAAAAGCTTCGATCGTTTGACAAAATCCGCTAGTGAACATCGTTACTAAATTCTGTGTCGACCCTGGAGACATCTTGTGATAAAAAGCATTGCGGCGAGTCATTTCGCTGTGTCTGATTTGTCTTCACGTGAAACGAGTAACGAAATTAATTTTGGTGCTATACAGTGTCCGCAATCATGGACGAGTCGTGGGGTGAGTGTCCGAGATTGCGTTGTTTTATTGATTTTTGTTTTAGCAGCAGTGCGATGTCATTGTGTGGTTAAATTCCAGATGCGGAAAATTTCGAGCCTAAATTGCCGACCACGTTGACAAGTTCGAATAAATGGGAGGGCGAGGACGAGGAAGAGATCGTCAAGGTAACAGGCGAAGCTGCCAAATTGTTTATTGTGACGTTGGGGTGACGGCATGAGAGTTTTTGCACACTTTTCTTTGCCATTTTTCTGTATAACCTCAATATGGGTGCTTACGTGTTGCTACCGGTGCTTTGCAGGAGAGCTGGGAGGACGAGGAGGAAGAGAAGAAGGACGAGGAAAAACTGCCTCCACCACCTCCTAAGCCCAAAAAGAAAATTGCCGACAAAATTGCTGAGAAAGAGGTTAGTAGTCCTTTATTACCTGCTGTCCTCTAAATGGCCAACCATATGGTATTTTTGTCTTCAATCATGGTACTTATTTTATATAAAAATGTAAGATCAGCAAAATGCTAATTCTGAAAAAAAAAAATGTTTGAACAAGTTTCATTTCCACACAACATTCTACAATACAATACAACGACTCTTTAATGTACACCAGAAATAGTAAGCAATACAGAAAACAGTAAACCATATTAAATCTATATCTGGGAGGGCTGGATTTGTACTAGTATCATGGTTATATTATTCTGGTTGCCCTAAAAATTCTAATCAATTGAATTCATGTTCAGCATAGTGTCTATTGTATGACATACGAAAGAATGGCTAGTCTGTACAAGTCAAATATCATTAAATCATTACTTTCTATTTCTGTTGTAACAACCTGTTTTCGTATTCTGTGCTAGTTACATGGTCCTTTCTATTCTGAACTGCTGACTTGATATATTATAATATTAGTGATATGTCCCACTCTGGGCACAGGCCTCCTCTCAGAATGAGAGAGCTAGGGCTGTTGTTCCCTTACAGGCTCATTGCTGATTAGGAACTTCATATTCATTGTAATGTCACGTACAGTCAAGTGCAAAAATATGTATCTATTCGAACCACTCAAAAATATGTTACCATGTTATTATGCCGAATAAGATTCTACTTGTCAAGGGCAGACCTCTTGAGGGGAGGTTTGACCTTAAAGGAGGCCTAGTAAGTTATTCTTTGAGTAAAACAATAAGACTTTTTAACAATTTTTTAATTAAAAATTGAACACAAAAAATAACAGGCCTAGTTTGACAAAATTAAAAGTAAAAGTATTACGAGAATCTCAGGTAGTAAGTTCAAGCGATTTTATTGAGAGGTGGTTCTGATTATTCGGTCTCACTGGCCTACACTTCCCTGGAGTCGGAGAGAAGAACCCGGAGCGAAGAGGCTGGCCACAGCAGGGGGCCTGGTCCAGCTGAGTGGTCGTCGGTGCCGAGGTCAAAAGGGGCCTTAGGGCGGCAGGACGAGCAGCCTGGACAAGTGTTCCACGCCGGAACGATCAGGGTCTTGGACGAGCCAGGAAGGATGTGCAGTACTCCGGAAGTTAAGGCCGTCAGGGCTTAGTGTCAGGTTAGGGCGTAAAGGAGCCGCCTGAGCCGTGAGAGCTGTAGCCGAACGGAGCTTTGAAAGTTGTAGCCGTGCAGAGCGGAGAAAGCTGTAGCCGTACGGAGCTTGTAAGCCGTACGAAGGTTTGTAAGCCGTACAAAGGTGTGGAAGTTGAAGCCGTACGGAGGTGCCCTGTAAATTAGGTGGTGTCAGTTGTGGTCCAGTGCTAGATTGTTTGCCAGTCACTCCTCTGCAGCGATGCCCCAACTCTTAGGGTGAGCTGAATTGCAGTGAGTGGCAAGGACAATCATACGGAGTTACAGGCAGGCAAAGGAAAGTGATTCTAGTTTTATATAATTATTTTAAAAAACAAAAGGTAAAAATAAATAGCCTAAGTGACCGTTAAAATTTGAAATACAACAGTTCACTAAATAACCGTTAGAGGATTACATTTGAAATTAAACGTTACTTAGCTGAGTTTGAATTTATTTTAACACCGGTAAGCATCCGTTGCATAAAAGTAATAAGCATTAACATAGGTTCTGAGTTTATAACAACGGATGAGAGAAATTAACAAGTGTTAAAATATTAAGTATAAGAAATGTTTGAAATAAAAGATTCCCTGGCCAGGGGAAGCCTTCAGTTCAATTACACAAAGTTAAATTATAAAGAAAATAATTATAATAAAATACACAGAAAAACACAAGAGTTAAATATCGGAGAACTTACCAAGTCTGGGCGTATGGAGCTTTCGAGAGAGCTGTTTAGTGTAGTGTGAGCTGTTGAATGTGTGTTTTACAGCTGTGCTTCAGCTTTTAAGGGCGAGAATATTACAGTTAGAATTCCCCGGTCACAGCTGATCGACAGCACCCCCCTTGGCCGACAAAAACGGTCAAGGGTGAGTTGGTTATAGATATATTTAGTCGTACAAACTCGTGTAGTAAATGAGTGTAATAAAATGCCTACTTTTATAAAATAAATAAGTAAATAATAAATAAATATTAAATACATATTATTACGTAAATAAATGAAGTCAAGAGAAAACTACGGTGGCGACCTCTAGAGTTCGTCCGTCATTCTGCTCAGAGATCCCTTATTGAAGTAAGCGCCATCTAGCTTACACTGAGCTAACTAAGATGTCAGCGATCGCCTATGTGCATCGTGACAGTACGCCCGTCCCTCCAAAAGAAATTTGAGCCTCATAGCAAATTTCGTTAAAAAAAAAAATACACTATGACATAACGCTTACATACGTCGTCTCTCATACTATGATCATACTTCTACTCTCATGGCGGGTCAAACAACAACAGAGGCTTGTTGACCCTTATGTCAAAGGAATAAAATGTGTTAATGGAAGGTGGACGTTGTATGCATTCATAAAAATATATAGACATTAATTAAATCTGTGATTGAAATTACCATCCGTTCCAATCATTAGAGTTTTGAATTACAGAGGCTAAGGGCATATTTTACGTGTTACCAACCGCACGGGTTCCGTAATTCAAATTTTAAAATACTTTTTAACGAGTTGCAAGTTCTCGGGTAAAGGCTTAAGGACAGATCAATTAATATTATAATAATGAGTGGCGGACCGCGACAAATGATTATACTAGTTTAGCGTGTACCAAGTAATATGTACGCGCTATAGATTTAAAGAAATAATAGTGCAAAAGGGTGCAGCTATTATACGTCCGCGCGGAGGCGGCGCGCTAAAATGACTTGATTCTATAAATAGAACCGTGCGTCTAAGTGATAAGGGAGTGTGATAAGACAAAAATTAAATTAACACGCGTGCGCATTCGCCGGTGCTAAATGGAGACTGATGTGACGGCGCGCGACAGCTGATCGCCCGTCCAGATGCATTATGTAATTAGTACATTGAAAAGGAAGCAAGTGATGTATTATATTGAAGCATATAAACAATTAATTAATCTGTGATTGGAATTACCATCCGTCCCAATCATTAGAGCTTTGAATTACAGAGGTTAAGGGCATATTTAACGTGTTACCAACCGCACGATTCCGTAATCCAAAATATTAAAATACTTTTTAACGAGTTGCAAGTTCTCGGGTAAGGGCTTAGGACAGATTAATTAATGTTATTGCGATTATAGATTGACCGCGAGAGGGCCTAACGAAGTATAGTACATTTTGAAGTGTTAAGCACGCGAGTTATCAAATTAAAAGAAGTTAATAATAAAAGAGATGAGACTAAGATTTGTCTGCGCGCGGATGCGCAGCGCTAATAAGTTAATTTAAGTATAAATAAATACAATTGGGCGTCTAGGTACGTAATAAGAAGTGAGATAAGAGGTTTTAAAAAATAACATGCTTGCGCATGAGCCGGAGTTAAACATGGCTGAGTGGAAAGCGATGCGTGTGGCTGCTGTTCTAGGTGCATTTAATTGTAGGTAAACAACATTGCTAAGTAAGTAATTAGGTTGTTTATCATTGATTTAGCGTGCGCGGTTACTACCTGCGCTTGAGGGAGCTGTAAGTAATTCTATGGCAGAGCATAGTTACGAAATACCGCAGTTAAATATAAGAGTACCCTAATCTATTTTATAAAAAGCGTTAACCTGTCTGTTCGCGATCGAAGTATAATGATCTCTAAGCAGGGAACAGACGGTCGAAAATAGAGAGCACACGCATAATATATAAGAAATAAGAGATAACTGGTTTTATTAACTCTGCGACCAGTTGATTTTTAGCAAGCACTCGAGTAGTATGATATGAATGTTGTGAGTTGTGATGGTGGTTTGTGTAGTTGTATGCCAGATGTGGTATTTCTTCGACACACAGTACCTAAATTTAACTCTCCGTATGTTACAGTGCTAAGAAAATTAACAAGTAGGACACAAGAAATAATAGTGTTGTGTATCTCCCAGTAATGCTCGAATGTAAAATAAATTAAGAGACCGCGTTGAAGTTAATTTAAGTTAATAATAAAGTTTGGAAAAGAAAAATAAATGTCAGTGTGTTTACCGAGATAATGATAAACTGATTTTGATGAAAGATCTAAATAGTGGTTCAGATATTTTAAAAATATAGAAATATCGTTGCTTTTCTATAAAATTGTAGGTATTTCAAATACGTTATTTAAAAATGATTTGAATCGTTAGAATTTCAAATTCAGTGGTTGGCAGTCACTAAATTTAAAATAACTGTTTCACTTGAAGCAGCGGTGAACAATATTAGTGAAAGTATAATTGGCGTCAGTTACGGTTTAAATTTAACTTGATGAAAATTAGTAGGTAGAATTTGAATTGAACCGTTAACGTATTTGAATTTAGTTAATGCAACAATATTTAGTTAACTTTAGGGTATAGATTGAAATTGTCGTTGAGATTTGAATTTTAAAACGCCGTCCGTTTCAACTGTGGCAAGTGACAGTTGAAATTCAAATAGGCCGTTGACGAGAAAGTGGTCAAAGGTCGGCAGAGTATTTGAATTTAAAGATAACGGTAAAGCGGTTTTAAAATTAGAGTTATTAAAAGAAAAAAAAAACTATTAAATGAACCACTTAAGGGATCTCGGTAACTGAAACACTGGTTATGCCTATTATTCGCCTCTTACGAATTCCTAGACGGGGAATGGCGTTATTCTAAGCCCCGACCACCATACAGGGGCGAGAAAAACAGGGTACTTACTGCGAGATACACAGAACACACAAGATACACAATAAATTTTTGCACAATCACTGCAATTCTAGGCAAGAAAAACGTAACAATCAGAACCTCTCAAAAAAAAACCCACGGGCGCCACTGTCAAGGGCAGACCTCTTGAGGGGAGGTTTGACCTTAAAGGAGGCCTAGTAAGTTATTCTTTGAGTAAAACAATAAGACTTTTTAACAATTTTTTAATTAAAAATTGAACACAAAAAATAACAGGCCTAGTTTGACAAAATTAAAAGTAAAAGTATTACGAGAATCTCAGGTAGTAAGTTCAAGCGATTTTATTGAGAGGTGGTTCTGATTATTCGGTCTATCTGGCCTACACTTCCCTGGAGTCGGAGAGAAGAACCCGGAGCGAAGAGGCTGGCCACAGCAGGGGGCCTGGTCCAGCTGAGTGGTCGTCGGTGCCGAGGTCAAAAGGGGCCTTAGGGCGGCAGGACGAGCAGCCTGGACAAGTGTTCCACGCCGGAACGATCAGGGTCTTGGACGAGCCAGGAAGGATGTGCAGTACTCCGGAAGTTAAGGCCGTCAGGGCTTAGTGTCAGGTTAGGGCGTAAAGGAGCCGCCTGAGCCGTGAGAGCTGTAGCCGAACGGAGCTTTGAAAGTTGTAGCCGTGCAGAGCGGAGAAAGCTGTAGCCGTACGGAGCTTGTAAGCCGTACGAAGGTTTGTAAGCCGTACAAAGGTGTGGAAGTTGAAGCCGTACGGAGGTGCCCTGTAAATTAGGTGGTGTCAGTTGTGGTCCAGTGCTAGATTGTTTGCCAGTCACTCCTCTGCAGCGATGCCCCAACTCTTAGGGTGTGCTGAATTGCAGTGAGTGGCAAGGACAATCATACGGAGTTACAGGCAGGCAAAGGAAAGTGATTCTAGTTTTATATAATTATTTTAAAAAACAAAAGGTAAAAATAAATAGCCTAAGTGACCGTTAAAATTTGAAATACAACAGTTCACTAAATAACCGTTAGAGGATTACATTTGAAATTAAACGTTACTTAGCTGAGTTTGAATTTATTTTAACACCGGTAAGCATCCGTTGCATAAAAGTAATAAGCATTAACATAGGTTCTGAGTTTATAACAACGGATGAGAGAAATTAACAAGTGTTAAAATATTAAGTATAAGAAATGTTTGAAATAAAAGATTCCCTGGCCAGGGGAAGCCTTCAGTTCAATTACACAAAGTTAAATTATAAAGAAAATAATTATAATAAAATACACAGAAAAACACAAGAGTTAAATATCGGAGAACTTACCAAGTCTGGGCGTATGGAGCTTTCGAGAGAGCTGTTTAGTGTAGTGTGAGCTGTTGAATGTGTGTTTTACAGCTGTGCTTCAGCTTTTAAGGGCGAGAATATTACAGTTAGAATTCCCCCGGTCACAGCTGATCGACAGCACCCCCTTGGCCGGCAAAAACGGTCAAGGGTGAGTTGGTTATAGATATATTTAGTCGTACAAACTCGTGTAGTAAATGAGTGTAATAAAATGCCTACTTTTATAAAATAAATAAGTAAATAATAAATAAATATTAAATACATATTATTACGTAAATAAATGAATCAAGGGAAAACTACGGTGGCGACCTCTAGAGTTCGTCCGCCATTCTGCTCAGAGATCCCTTATTGAAGTAAGCGCCATCTAGCTTACACTGAGCTAACTAAGATGTCAGCGATCGCCTATGTGCATTGTGACAAATCTAAAAAAAATGCAAGTTTAAATAAATTTGACTGTACTTTTTGCTTACTGTACTTGCATTGTCATCCAATCTACATATTAGGTATAATGTATATCAAATTACAAGTCAATCCGACCACTGGAAGTGAGTCAAACAGAACTTACAAGATTTCACCCAACAACAACAGGACAGGACGAGTTACATAAAAGCTTAGCAAGTAGCACATCTTTCAGTGGACGTCCAGCGCTGTAGCTATAACCAAAAGGCATTTACAGCGCGACCTCAGCCAGTGTCAAGGCCACGGTTCTACGCCCACTGTTTACAAATATACTACGTTTATTAGGGTGGGGGGATGGGGGAACACATCAAAGCCGGAATTTAAGCGTAAGAATTAGATGAGGGGTCATTCAATTCAAGTAGTATAGAAGCCCCAAACGAGGGTGGGGGATCTTTGCTTATTTTTGATGAGGCGTGATGTTTGTGTCTGTGTGTGTGACTAAATAAATTAATACGCAATTTACGAAATAACACTTTAGGTTACGTTTCTACCAGAGATGTGCGAGGATGTGTTGCGAAGAATGTGTTTGTCATGAACCAAGAGAAATGCTTCATTTACCTATCCTCGCTCAGCGGTTGTTTAATAACCGTCCACCATCATCATCATACCAGCCGTAGGACGTCTACTGCTCGACATAGGCCTCCCTCATAGATCTCCAGTTGCTTATTCCTTTTTACCAGTTGAAACTTGAGTTCTCATTGATTTCGTTACGTAATTGATTGTAGTAACAATCGAATCGACAACCCCTTGATTGTAAGGCAATATCGAACCTCTAGGCTGCCGTATTCACGTCAAATCGATCTTCTTTAATATTTGATTGACGATACCTCGAGTTCCGAAGACGATGATAAATAATTTCCCGGTAGATGATTCATAAAAAACATAGTCGCAGCCTAAGTGTTGACCAATGTCATAATTGTTAGCGGTAATTCGTCAACTTTGCATTGGGCATACGAGTATGACCATGTTATTGTTTTAAGAGTGACATCACACCTGTTTACTTAAAAGCATAGGATCATGAAAACTACCTATTCCTACCGCCCCTAAGAGCTATATCAGTCCACTGCTAGACGTAGGACTCCCTCAATGAGCTCAATTGCACCCTGCCCTCGGCTCGACGCTTCTTCTACCCTCTCGCAGATCGTCACTCCACCTGGCCGGAGGGCGTTCTACGCTAAGTTTGTCGAGACGCGGTCTCCACTCAAGAAATTGTTTACTCCACCGATTGTCGGTTCTTCGGCAGATATGGCCAGCCCACTGCCGCTTCAACGTGCTAATTCTCTAAGCTATGTTGATGACTTCATTTATGTGCCGGATAGTCTCGTTCCGGATTCTATTCTTCAGAGAAACTTCGAGCATAGCTCGTTCCATAGCTCACTGAGCGAGAAGACCTGCGACCTTTACCAAATCTTTAGTCCACTTTGCGAAGGGGCTAACCCACGCCGCGTCTTCCAGTACACGACTGCTACTCAAGAACGTATTGGTAGGTACTAACGGCCATCAGATCTTCGGGCAATGCGGAGGACCGGATAGCCTAGTAGCCAGAGAACCTGACTACGAAGCTTAAAGTCCCGAGTTCGATCTCCGGACGGGGCAGATATTTGTATGCAAAACACGAATGTTTGCTTTCGAGTCTTAGGTATTGTATCTATCTATTTTAGTATGTTTATTACCCATGCAATGCCGTGCATTGGGTCGATTCCAAGGTAGTCAATTGGTAGTTTGCACAGCAGCGCACCACCAGCACTAGCGCTGCCTACCTTATCGCCTACTCAATGCAACACCATAGAGTCCCATAGCACAAGCTTGGCTTGCTTTGGGACTAGGTCAATTGGCGTCAAGTGTCCCGTGATACTTATATTGTTTAATGCGCCCAGCTTGCCTCGTAACTTTGGGAATCCTTTGGGCTACGTCGCATACTTTGGTTCTCTCTGTCTACCAGATGACTCTATCTCCTCATTTTTCATCAGAGAAAAAAACACGCAAAAATAATGTTGAAATAGTAGTCACCCCAGAGGCCAATCCCCGCTGGCTCGAAGCCAGACTTGACAAATTTCTCACATATTAAAATTACAATAAATCTGTGGGAAATGGTGTCCTGTCTTCGGGCTACAAATTGTTTCAGAGTATGGAAGTTACATAGATTCAAGCTTTTTACTACTTAGGTATTACATACTTTTTTCATTGACTGTACTCGTATTGTCAATTGTCATCCAACCTACAAATCTAGTAAATAATATTTTTTCATCTCTCCTGTTCGGAAAGTTTGATTTTCATGAGTAGATTAGCCGGGTGGAAAATTGCGTTTTCATCTCTAGGGTGGAAAGTAATTTTTTTTTAATTTTTCGATTAGCCACGGAGTCGAAGATAATTGAGTTACGTCAATGACACTTTTTTTCACGTTTCGGCATGGCCATCTAGATGCACATCGTGACCAAGGAGCTTATATACAACACTGGAGGTTGCACGCCGAACATCCGTTTGAAACAAGAAATTTGATCTTTATTACGTCACGAACTCTTCTCTTTCTTTAGTTAGGTTAGGAAAGAGATGGAAATCATTCGTGAAATGTGAAAGAAAGAGATAGAATATATAAATAAGTAATAATGGTCAAACTACTTCGTTCAGCGTTCAACCTCCAATTTTGTATATAAGTTCCTTGGTTGTGACCAACTCGTTTTTTTTTTATAGTCGGCCGTGGAAACTTGGCAAGTGGCAAGTGGCCAGTCGAAAAGGAACCGTTGGAGTTTGGATATAAATAAATTCAATTTATTATTATTCTCATTTTTTCTGTAGTATTTTACTTTCCTCACAGTCGAAATGAAAAGTAGAGTGTCTAACTCGGGTGAAATTACCCATTTTCCCTCGAACTATTGGCGTCAAATAAGTCTAATTTAACTTGCAAGATTGTATTACAGGCAAAAACCATCGAGACACTTCTCCGAATCTATTGTCAAAAGTCAAGTAAGGCGGTTTCTAAGGCGTATTATAAAATGAATGAAATGATTATAGGTAATCATGGACATGAATGTTTGCAAATAATTCCGATTCGCATTGTCGATCCTTTACTATATGAGTAGCAAATCTACTGTGTTAAATACTTTAGTGTGATGTAAGTTATTAAATAAAACTTGTGAATATAAAGAGGGTAATGTAGCCGAATGTATCAGGAGTTCTAAAGCAAGTCGGTCTACATTTCGTAGTAAAACGTCGAATAAAAAAACATTTTACTCAGTCTAGTGAACTTAGCCTAGAACTTGAAATTTTCATTGTTCCATCATTTTGGCTGCCTTCCAAATCACGTGAGGTCGCCTCAAAAATACAAAATTGTGACTCATATTATGGTTCACGTGAAGCGCGGGTTCGTGTGGAGTAGACATTAGTTATAATATAGAGCTATAGTTTTTGGAGCTCATTTACAAAACATATGTAAAACTTTCCTGCCATTTCGAGTGCCGTGTCGGATCTCTATAAAACTAGTCATCAATTTAGACCAGTGGAGGGTAAACTTTCTTCATCGAGGACCAGAAAGTTGCAGATGTTTAAGTTAAACACATTTAACATGCATTATGCTATGCACAACCGGCCGCAATGCATGAACTACGCAGCTGGTCTAGCTAGCTCCTTTACCTGTGCATCTATTATACTATTTTATACTACAGGACGATCAAAATAATTATATAACCACGGGCATGTCACTCACTCACTTTTTGTCTGTCCCTATAACTGAATGCTCCTCTCATCCACTCAAAGGTTGACTGGTAGAGATCCCTTAAAGGGATAAGTTCGCCTTTGTAAATATATGTATGTATGTAAGTATGTAAGTATGTAAGTATGTATGTATGTATGTATGTATGTATGTATTGTATTTATGTATGTGGGTATGTATGTCCATTTCTTTGGTCCTCGCTGCAGCCTAAACGGCTGGACGGATTGTAACATATGAGGTATAATTGGATTGTCATAACTGTCGGAGTGACATAGGCTATATAATATTTCAATATGGCGGAGGAATGAAAAAAAATATTTTTTATTGTAACAATATGGGTATCAAATGAAAGCTAATAATTAGCCCATTCTAAATATATATGGGTTATAATACTTCTAATCTACCGTTTTCACATAAATATCAAAAAAGTGTAAATAAAACATAAAATAAAATAAATCAAAAAACCCGACTGCTAAAACTAAAAGGAAGAAAATAAGTCCAGTGGTCTAGAACTCTGTCAAGAAGCTCATTTAAGGTAAGGTTCAACAGTCGGGACCCATTAGAGGTACCAAGATTTTTATATTCCTTTTTTATCGTGCCCAGTTTAAAAGTCACGACTGCAACAGGCACCAATTAAATATTTTAGCGAGGATGCATAATATTTTGATAATTTAATACTGGCCGGTTTACTGTCACTATTATTTTCTTCTAAAAACGTCAAAGCGTAACTGACAGATACAAATCATGAATGTAGAGTTAGAAATGAAGTAGAATTACTGACTCAGCAAAACACACCAATATCTTCTAAAATAATAAAGATATTAAAAAATAAATTCAATCAACTTACTTAATGAAAAATACTTTTGGGGTGTCCGAGGTTTTCAGTTATTTAATTAACACCTTGTATAAAAAGTTAGCAACCTTTTATTAGCACTTTTTAATAGTACACAGAAATCGGCGGCTGAGACGCTTCATTTCATTTAGGTATCATCGACGGTAATATATCGCCACTCTCACACTATCTAGAGATTCAAATCCACGAGATCTCATCACTCTATCCAATTATTATAAATCATGATAACGAACCGCCCAAAAGTTGTGACGGACACGGTAGACAAGAGGGCGGACACTGATTCGTGTCGCATGACTAATCTGCTATTTGTGTTACCATCATTAGAGGTAATTATGTGCTGGCTCTTTAAATAGATCCGCATTACCCGGAGTACTCAGGTACAATAGTAAACAGTTGGGTAGTTACGTCGGTAAAAACTAAAATATTACATTTAGTCCAACAATTACATTATCCGTACCAGATTTTTTTTTCTTTCGTCAATTTAACAAAAACTGGCCAAGGGTTCCTTATCATTATCTATACAACATTTGACATTAGCAAAAAAATGGCAAAAAAACAAGTTTATTGTATAAAAGCCCCCTTAAATATATATATATAATTATTTATTTTTAAAGTGGTTATACAACTAAAGATTCTGTGAATATTTCAAGCGTCTGCCTGCTGCCGCTATTAATATCTAGCTTGTAGCTAGTGAAAGCAAAAAACGGCAAAACAATCACGTTTGTAGTATGGGAGCCCCCCTTAATTATTTATTTTATTCTATTTTTAGTATTTGCTGTTATAGCGGCCACAGTAATACATAATCTGTGAAAATTTAAAGTCTCTAACTATAACAACTCAGGAGATAGAGCCCTGCGACAGAAGGACGGACAGCGGAGTTCCGTTGGCACCCTTTGGGTACGGAACCCTAAAAAATTACAAAGATGAAGTGCGTCAAAGTTCGGGAATGGAGGCCCGTGACGCCGTGACGTGACGTTACGCCGTGCCGTATCTAATTAAAAAGTGTCGCTTGGCGGGCCGTCTCGCGGTACCTAAGTAGCTGTTTATATGTTCATATATTTTTTTATTGACGAATGAAAAAATACGAGACCAATATTTTCTGATAATATAACTGACGGACTACATAATTAGAATTTTCTCAAAAATGTCCGTAAAAGTTGTCATTATTCTTTACATATCAGAAGGTGAAGTGCATAGTTTATGGTCAGCGAAAAATTAAAAAGTTAAAAAGATTGCAGGCGCGCTAGCTCGACAATAATGAATTAGTGCGCCTGCAATCAGTCACTTTTTTTTTAAAGTTAAAAGGCCATGGAAATGTTGGCACAAGTCGTATACAGCCAAGTCTAATGGCCGGTATCAGATATTTTGTTGGAACTCCGGACTTTTTCTATTCGGTCTGAAATAGCTTGTGGTGTTTTCGGTGGAAAAATACACCTGCAGTTTATTTTTAATGAAAAAAGGCGGGAAAGCATAAGAAAAATATTGGAATAAAATTAAATTTTACAATATATTTTGGGAAAAAGTTTATTCTATTTCAGAATTATTCACCATTTTTGAGAAAAGCTTTATATTAGCCTCGGCTGGAATAGCAATTGCTGGCTTCGTATTAGTTAAACGGACTCGCAAGCTCGTCCGTTTAATACTCATACTCAGCCTGCAATTGCCTACTTCCAGGCCACGACAATAATCTACTATTATAGTACACTAGACCATTATTTTGTGCGAGAGTACAAGGAATAAGGAGGGCGAGAGTCCTACATGCATTGCACATCGCTCTAGCAGGCTACTATAGGTAAATTCTAATTATACTGATGTGCCAACGGAAACTTTCCAAAAATACGGAATTTTTCCCATAAGAAAATTTCGGAAACATCTCACAATTTTGTATGGGGATTGAAGCTTTCCGTTTCTTAAATTAAAATTTACTATATTTCTTGTGAAAATTTCCAGAAATTTCCTAGAACTTACATGTGGTAGAGCCTTACTGTAACCACTTTGCTGGCTGCAGTACAAATGGGCCGGCTCGAACGGGTTAGGACCACACTCCCACAGAATACCGGCGTGAAATAGTAGTTTTGCGCTGTGTTTCGTACGGTGAGTGGGAGATCCGGAGGCCCAGCTCCCCTCCTCCTCCCTTGCCCCTTGAGCCCCCCTTTTGGTCCGGCAACGCACCCGCAGTCCTAATAATGCTGTAGGTGTCCATGGGCGGCGGTGATAAAAAAAACTTTTTGGACTTTTTGGAAACTTTCCGCAAATTGCACATCTGTAACCTTAGACTGCCACCTGAATGGAGTGAATGGCCTAGTAACGTAGTTGGTTCTAGATTCGGTTAGTTTTCGTCGGCATTCATTAGCAATGCCCTTGGCAATGCCGAAACTAGTGCGTGGGAGGTCAAGCAGCGCTCAATAACCTCTTGTTTTTATAGTACAACGTATTTAGACATATATTTCCACCAGATGCTTTTTCAGTCCCAATAGTTACTAGATTCTCACTGTAACATTTTTGATGGATGTACATTTTGATGACTTTTGTCAAATTTCAACTTGATGCCATTAACCGTTGAAGAGTCCTGTGAAGTCCTGTGAAGACGAGTTTACGTACATACAATTTACATAATTATACCTAATTTCAAGTCAATCCAACTACTGGAAGTTGGTCGAATTTAACTTGCAAGATTTGATTACAGACAGATAGACAACGGGTCAGGTGCAACTAAATACAAGCATGTAAGATTAGTTAGGTACTCCCTTTTTTCAAATGCACTGCTTTAGAACAGGGTTTCTCAAACTTATGGCTCCACGTACCCCTGTTAAAGTTTCTAGACGACAGCGAACCCCTACCTCCAAAAAGAAAGTAATAAAATTGACTGTTGGAGTAACTAAGGTTATTTTTATTTCAATCATTATCATAATATAATGTATATTATTTATTTCAATAAAAGGTAACAAATAAAGGTAAGAATCATCTTGCCAACGAAAGTACAAACTGAAACAAATAACAACAACAAATAACAAACAAATAAGTAACAAATTTGGAGTTGAAATAAAAAATACAAAAAAACTCCAAAAACCAATCTTAATCATCATGCCAGTCTTGCAGCCACCATCACGTAAACCTTGTCGCAAACCCCCTACCGTCGAATAGCGAACCCCTAGGGGTTCGCGTACCCCACTTTGAGAAACCCTGCTTTAGAAGGATAACTTTTTGGAACACCTTCTCATTAACCTAACCTAACAAGCAAAAAGTTGGAAAACCCCCGGCTTGGTCACTTCAAAGTTCAATATCTCAAAAACGGCAAACCCGATTTTGATGAAACATGTCTAAGAACCATCGCTAGAAAACTTGATTTCAAATAA
The DNA here is from genome assembly GCF_025370935.1 of Choristoneura fumiferana. Classification (NCBI taxonomy): domain Eukaryota; kingdom Metazoa; phylum Arthropoda; class Insecta; order Lepidoptera; family Tortricidae; genus Choristoneura; species Choristoneura fumiferana. The sequence continues at coordinate 987,034 of NC_133501.1, forward strand.
AAAAAAAACGCATTCAAATCGGTCCATGGGTCCACCCGTTTAAGCGCTATGGTGCCACAGACAGACACACAAAACATATAGCGGTCAAACTTATAACACCCCTCTTTTAGCGTCGGGGGTTAAAAAGTGCAATTTTTCAGATAGATCACATTCTGAGAAGATATTATAATATTTTCTGAGAAGGCGTTTTTAAAATTGGACGTAGTTCTGCAAACAGGAACCAACCCACACCTCCACTCAAAGTTGAGATAAGTATGCAACAAGTTACCGAAATGCACCTTCCATCAACTCGATATTGGGGGGAGGTGGGGTTGGTTCCTGGTGTTGGATTATGAATTATCGCTAGGTATAGTCACCAGCACCAATATTTCACATACATAATGCGTGCGTGCTTACCAGATATTTAGATATCCAAATGTCTGGTAAGACTATTTCTAGGGCCGATAAGACGTGCCAGATATTATTGCACGCTCCGCTGTTATCTATTCTGTGGCTGTGGCAGATAATTGAACACCTTCAGATGCTGGTAATTTTCTCAAATAGAAAAGAAAGATAATAAAGTTGGAAATGCGTTGATGAATGCGTTGAGTGACAGGTGGGATTCGCCGTTGCTGAGGAGGATAGCCCTTCATGTAAAAAATATATTATTATATTGATTTAATTTTATTTAATTTTATTTTATTTTTTGCTATTTGTATGACATCCTACTAACCTTCGACAGTGATTAATTTTAATGTTTATTAACAAAATGGATATACAGTCTGAATAAATAAATATTATTATTATTAAATAGTGCGTAAGTAGACCCAATTGAGCATGCGTACCTTTTGGGAAAGTATGCGTTTGGACAAGTGTAGGTACTTTTTGAAATAGTGCACCTTTCAAGAAAGTACTCCAATTCGGTAAGTGTACCTTTTGGGAATGTAGAATTTCTGACTTATCAAAACATACGAATATTTTTTGAATTAATTAGGGACATTTGTATATTGCATGATTTTTTTGAATTAATTAAGGCATTTGTATGAGGTTATCTAAATCTTACAGTTTAATAATTAGCTAACCTTGCATTAATTTCGGGGATCTGGAAAAACACCTTTAACAATACTTTTGAAATTTGCTAGGTTTTCAGGTGTGAACAACCGATCTACTTGGTCTTATTATATCTAAAAAAGCGGGTGAGTTTTAGCTTCGCTCGGAGCTTAGTCGCCCAGGTACTTATGTAAACGGTATGCTGTCACGTCAAACTCGGATGATAATTTATTGCTATCATTAAACAAAACTTGCCGCAATTCAGATTAATTAAACGCCGCTGGTGATCTCATGTCCTGTGCTTGCGTTGCCAAGGGTAGATAGCTGGTATTGTTATGATATTAGTTTTATTATAGCTACAATACAACTAATAATAAAAAAAAGAAAATGAAGGAATGTGGAGATCATAAAGTACCGAAGGGGAAATATGATAGGACAGTTGATACGACACGACAATAAAATTTCTTCCTTAACCTGCTGGAAGGAAAAAAATATTTTTTCCTTCTGGAAGACAAGATAGAGAAAGACCATGATTGACCTAAGTCAAACAGCTGGCCAAAGACCGTGCGGAGTGGCGATTACTCCACCGACAAGAGCATAGCTCTTAAATTTAAAAAGAGAAGAGAGACAACTTATAATAAGCCTAAGGTAAGGAGAATGTAAAACGAACTAATGCTGCGTTCCCACCAGAGATGTGCGAGGCATGTGTTTTTCACGAACCAATAGAAACGCTTCATTTACCTAAGACTTAGTTCGTATTAAGTAATGGAGACATCGGCTTGCTAATGTCGACTCCATGGCTCGCTAACGTCTTATCGTGCGATGAAAACTCCGGTGCCTAGTAATGGGTATTTCGAGATTAGTTCCAAACAACCCGGTAGGATACAAAACAGATTCCTCGCTCCTCGCACATCTCTGGTGGAAACGCAACCTTACGAAACGGAGCGACGGATAGACGTGATTTTTGGCATAGAGATAGTTTATGGGCCAGAGAATACTTTTTATCCCGGAAAAATGCACAGTTCCCGAAGCCCGAACCGAATTCCACGCGGACCAAGCCGCGGGCAAAAGCTAGTATAGAATAACTGCTATTCTAGCTCTGAATGTTATACTTATTATTTGTCCGAGGAATCTCTTATTTGCTTGGCTAACTTTTTAATGAAGCATTAATTATTTATTTATTACGTTAATAAGCCTGAGTGAGCCTGCGAGGCTCAAGGTCGGACCAGTTCCGCCGCCGCGCAGTCTGAGGTGCGCGGGCGCTTAACAAAAGCAGGGATCGACAACAGACCAAACAATTCAACTACGTAGAACTAGAGCTCAAAACCTGAGAAATGTATGTAGTAGGTAGTTTACAGCAGTATTTATTTTGCGAGACCATAGTATAAGACATTACCGCTAAGTAGGCATTATTTATAATTGATCAATGACACGTTGTAAGCGTGCAACAATCAGCAATAGATAAATCGTTCACGATTTTCGCTCGCTGATCATAATTATTATGTAAGCTATTAAAATATCTTGAATAAAAAAATAAAAAAGGCACAACTGCAAACTTGTTATGTGATGTGCCGTCGTGCTATATTTCGTTTTGTAATAAATTAGGATATGGTTATTACTTATGATTTTAAGGGTCTCCGCTAAATCGCGCGGGTACACGGAGCGGGCGCCTGAGCCGAACCATGCCTTCTTAAAAGGTTTTCTTTCTATCGGCTTTTGCCGATTCCGCGTCGACAGACGTGGGGAGACCCTGATGGAGCAGCGCTGCGTGAGGCAGGTCTTTGCTCAATTGAAACCTATTGAAACAGCACGCCACGCGAGTTAGCGAAGGCGCTAAGGCGGCAGAACAAATTATCGTGATGCTCTCTGTCTCTCTCTATGCTTGTAATGCGACACAACGCAAGCCGTCACAACACACTGCATCAGATAAATATGAACGCAACCATATAAAATGTATGAAACCGATACCGTTCTGATGCGTCACGACACAACACGACAAATAAATGTGAAACGGGCTATAAGGTATCATTCCTAAGACCAGAGAAAGCAAAACTCATTGCAGTTGACAGAACTGCACGCAAACTGCACGCTGACTGCGATTGAAATGTATGCCAATAAAAATAGACGAAAGGGAGCCAGGTTGGCGGCCACTGCCTCCGCTCTACGATTTAATTGACCGCAAACCAATTACAGCGTGTAACTATACAGATACCAACATAATCACTACTTGTCCTTACTACTTTAAATGCGCGAGGAGAGTATCTGTTGTGTTGTGTGTAAGTGTTGCTAAAATTAATAAATGATATTATACCGGATAACTCACGTCTTAAACCGAGTTTAGCTCGACATGTTTCGGGCTATTTCGTAGCCCACGTGTTGCGGCAGCCGCCGAGTCGCATGCTCCTGAGAGGAAGGACTACGAAATAGCCCGAAACATGTCGAGCTAAACTCGGTTTAAGACGTGAGTTATCCGGTATAATATCATTTAATATGAGTGAGTCTCACGGTAGTTTCATGTTCAAAATCTTGCTAAAATTGCTAAAAGTGACTCCGAAGCGGTAACGTTTCGTGTGCTCTGCTCAGCCTACCCCATTTGGGAATACAGGCGTGATGTTTGTGTGTGTGTGTGTGTGTGTGTGTGTGTGTGTGTGTGTGTGTGTGTGTGTGTGTGTGTGTATGTGTCTATCTGTTGTCTATCTGTTACGTCTTTATGGCTAAAACTGAATCAACTTAAATTAAATTTGGTATGGAAACAGTTTGACACCTAGGGAAACACCAGTGGCGAAGCGTCCATAGAATCCTATTCTCATCGGCTTGCCCGATATTAAAAAAATAGGACAACAAGTCAAAGTCACTCAAAGGGCTATGGAGAGGTCTATGCTCGGGGTTTCTCTGCGGAATAGATCAGAAATGATGATATCCGCAATAAAACTAAGGTTACCGACATAGCCCGAAGAATTGCGAAACTAAAGTGGCAGTGGGCGGGGCACATTGCTCGCAGGACTGATGGCCGATGGGTCAGAAGGTTCTCGAATGGCGTCCGCGGACCGGGAGACGAGCTGTCGGTAGGCCCCCAACAGGATGGTGCGACGACCTGGTTTAGATCGCGGGATCGCGATGGATGCGGCAAGCACAAGACCGGTCTGAGTGGAGAGCCTTGGGGGAGGCCTATGTCCAGCAGTGGACGTCTTTCGACTGACATGATGATGATGATGAGGACTACCAGGAATACATGATTTATGAAAGATATACGCGATCTTTGCTTCGGCTTTACCACGAAAATATCTGACGCCACGCCACTGACACAACAGTCGCGGGCTACAATTAGTAGGTATTTAATATAGTTTTAGCCTGCGACTCCATCCTCGAAAAATTTGAGTATCGATTTATGTGCGACTACATTTGAAACTTACATAGACTTCAGATTAAAGATGTGTGTGGAGTTCCCAAACCGGACTGGGCGCGCGTGGGACTACCTACTAAGGGAGACCTGTGCCCAGCAGTGGGACGTATATAAGACGGAGATTAATGAAGGATGAATAAGCGCCCCGTGCCTCCCTTCTTCAGTCAGCTGTAAACGCTGAGCGAGGATAGGCAAATGAAGCGTTTCTATTGGTTCATGAAAAACGTTTTCATCGCAACGCAACACATACTCGCACATCTCTGGTGGAAACGCAGCCTTATTACACTAATAATCGTTCAAACAATATGTTACTAACCAATCTTGCAGATAGAGATAAAGATAAAGTTGGCACGTGAGAGCAACGAGTTCTCGATAAGGCCTGAAGGCTGGTTAATAAAAACATAAAATATATAAATATCATGCATGGGACACTTGACACTAATTGACCTAGTCCCAAACTAAGCAAAGCTTATACTATGGATACTAGGAAACGGATAAACATACTTATTTATATATAGGTAGAGTCATTCACGATGACGCGTGCCGTGGTTCTTATAACCACGCGTCTTCGTGGATGGCACTAGGTATAGATCATTGTTTTTCATACTTTATCAGGACGCGACCCCCCCTGGATCAGAAACATTTTGGCGACCCCCTGCTGACCTGTGCCCAAATTCCTTGATCCTGTTATCCTGGGAGATGACAGATTAATCTTACATTAATAATATAAACATTGAATGATCATACTCTATAACGATGCGACTGCGATGCGACCCCCTTAATGAGGTGACCCACAGACTGAAAAAAGGATAAATACATATTAAACATCCAAGACCCGAGAACAAACATTCGTATTATTCGTACTTAAATATCTGCCCCGGCCGGTGATCGAACCCGGAACCTGAAGCACGTAGTCAGGTTCTCTAACCACTTGGCCATCCGGTGGTCAATAATAAAAACCTTAATAGTTTAAAAAACTATAAGCACGTTTAGTTAATTACCAGAAACGGGACTTAACACGCTAAACACACAAAAAAATAAGTTGGTTTAGCAAGGAACACTTGTTACGATTAATTCATGCGGTACATCTATCAGACTCCAAACTATAATACTAGCGCCGAAAATACAAACTGAGACATGGATGCACAGAAAAACCAGAAAAAGAGACCAGCGCTGGGAATCGAAACCAGGTCCTCAGCAATCCGTGCTGCGTGCTATAACCCCTACACCACCGCTGGACAGGAATCTAGACACGAATTTTTCCTATGCATACATATCTCAGGTTGCTTATTTCTACTACGCTACTTATGCAGCAGCACTAGCGACATCTATGTTCCGCTCTCATCGAGAGACGTCACACTCAGTCGGCATGTCTCAGTTTGTATTTTCGATATGGTTTCACGGGATACCCGCAAAAGTAACAAATTTGGAGTTGAAATAAAAATTACAAAAAGACTCCAAAAAAACAATCATAAGCAGTACAGTATTCAGTCGGTGAACGACATGCAAAAGTTGTACATACATTACAAGTTAAATTAAATTACATCATGTGCATAGTAATGTCGGTGTTTAAAAAAAATACAATATATATAATGTGCATGGTAATTAATGACAATTATAAAATTCTAGATTTTTTTTTACACTATAAAAGCAATTTACGTGGAGCCATCTAGTAATTTCCTTTACAAATTTATTATATTCCATTTGTCTCAAATCTGCTGAAAGATTGTTGCATAAAATAATGCACATATTATACGCATTTCTGCGATAGATAGCAGCACGACAAGCAGGGTGGTATAATAGGTTCTTGTATTGAGCTCTCTGTTTACCTACAAAGACATCGGGCCTGCTTCTAAAAAGTTCGGGGTGTTTTTTTGTGACTGTACACTTACAGACGAACAAGTTTAATCATGGCCCAGGGTGGAACATTTTAATAATCAATTTCAATATGGTTTCCTTGACAAAAGTATGAGATATCAACATGACATCAGTAGCACAAAGGTTCTAACCCTGGATCACGATTCGATTTGTTCGACTGCACGTGTCAGATATTTTTGCACGCTCAGCTGTAGCAGATATTATTACAGGTGCTATACTCAATCATTAGGTATGAAATTCGCGCTGCGGATTGTTATGTATATTTCCATTATCAGTTGTTGACGGAAAACCACCGCAGATATAGGTATTTGTTGATAATATCCTAGTGCTATTACTATGCTGTTTACGAGCTCCGTTATTTCAGGGTCAGGCCGGCAGAATAAATAGAGAGGAAATATATATGACATCAATGGGAAAGCTTTACGGAAGAAGTATAATTGTATATAGAAGTACGGGTCCAAAGATACATGCCCAGTCTAGGGCTCCACTGCAAAACGTTTCTTTTCTCAATAAATATTTTTATTTTCATTTTTTCTTTTCTTATTTTCAAGTTAATCTCGTAACAAACTTTAACATCAAATAGTCACTACTTTGAAAAAAGCTGGTATACAAAATAGAAATCTTTCCGAGTGAACTTAATGCACATTGTTGTAAGGATCAAATTTGTTGACGAATTGATTTGAGATACGAGATTTTTCAAAGGAGTGACGAAATAAATTTTGTAATGTACTGAACTAATGAGTTGACCGGTTTAGTGTACTTATAATGTTTTTTTTAAGAGCATAAATAAAAGCTTATATTTAAAAGCAGTCGGGTAAAAACTTTTTTTTTTTGGTATAGGAACTGTCACAAAATATGGTAGAGCACTTACTAGGTCGACTATACACGACTATAAAATAACGGGTCAATTTGATTGGAATATACGACGAAAGCAACGCGCATTATGCTTGCTACAACTCAGTGTATACATAGTTACATGTACTTCATACAATAAGTATACTAGCTGAAACTAGATCAGATAAAGCGTTATCTGCCAAAAAAACCTATACCACACTGATAGGCCCAAGTGGAGTATTTATAGATGGCATGTGATTAGAAAATGTTGAATAATCTATTTTGGAATATTTTCTTTCAAACCCAAACACGGCTAGGTTACGCTTGTTCTGTCTTGGAGCTCTACTGCCTGCCTTACTTTACTGCTTAACGTACACCCTAATGGTGGTTTTCCACCGGCGAGGCGAGACGAGAATTGAAAATTGTATGGCGGCGCCCGCGGCGGGCGCGCGAGAATGCATACAAATTTCAATTCTCGTCTCGCCTCGTCTCTTCTCGCCTCGCCGGTGGAAAATCACCATTAGGCTGCGTTCCCACCAGAGATGTGCGAGGTTGCGTTACGAGCAATGTGTTTTTCACGAACTAATAGAAACGCTTCATTTAACTATCCTGCGCACAGCACCGCTCTGGTGGAAACAGTAGAGCTAAGCTGAAAAACACTCGCTCAGCGCATCTCTAGTGGAAACAGCTCGTTGCCGACAAGTGGTCCACCGGTGGAGTCCGCGTTGACGAGTGGCCCTCGCGTGGTCCACGAATTTCCTAGTAGTCACTATGGCGGCGAGCAGCGGGCTGTCATCGAGTGGTCCACTCGCCATCCGCGCGTGGCAACCTCACGAGTGAGACGATCCCGTGACGCTACGGAGTTAATGTAGTGAGCGTATACCCATACAAATCCATATGAAGAATACTAACCGCTAGAGGCGAGGCGGTGTTGGTCGGGTGCCGGGAGGGTGTAATGAGCTGTGACCTTAAACCGGCGGTTGAGATTTCGAGTTTTTTTCCCAATCTCGTGGGAATATCGGAATAAATAGTAGCCTATATGTTATTTCAGATATCCAGCTGTTTACATACCGAATTTCATCGAAATCTACAAGGTAGTTTTTACGTAAAGGAGTAACAAACATCCAGCTATCTATACCAGGAATGTTATGGATATAACATTTCGGATCTGGATGTGCATGCATACGGATATAATGTCAAACATAATACCGGTTTCGGTTACGGTTACGGATATTGAATTTATAAGGAAGTGTAAAAGTAAAATACCTACAAATAGGAATATAAATTATTTGACTTTAATTGTAATAGTTACGAGTCGTAAATTACGACTTAGCAATAGAAATAATAAATAAGTTTTAGTTAAAAATTACATTTTTAATACAAGCTTTTTTGCCGACTGTATTTTATTATTGCATTGTCATCTAAGCTACATTTCCGTACCAAATTTCATGTCGATGTCATTAATCGTTGAGAAGTTCCGTTCTGCAGACGATCCCGGCCTGTCTACCAGAATTTCACTACCAGGTTATTGTATTGTCACCAGATTTACATAAGTATGCCAAATTTCAAGTCAATCGAACCACTGGAAGTGGATCATATTTAACTTCCAAGATTTGACCCAAACAAACAAATAAACAGGGCAAGTTAAATAAAAGCTTGTAACGATAGATGCAGAGAACGCGCACGAGCACGACCGTTCTGTAAGCTCGTCCAGGCAAAAACAACCTGTCGCATTTAAGACTCCGCCCCTGTCCGAAACTATCCGATATTTTTATATCGGAGTCGGTTACGGTTACGGATATTTTAGTACATTGTGTCTTAAGGGCGGTAAATAAGGAATTACGAACGAGAGTCTATTAGAATTAGCTTTAATGAGTCGATGTTCGTAATTCTAGTCTAGTACCACCCGTGCGACATACAATGTTTTTCATCACATTTGCGAGTAAAATTTAATATTTCTAAAAGAAAAAATATAATTCTTCCAAATATTGGCGATACCTTAGGCTGCGCTCTTGGCAGCGCCGCCCTCCCCCTCCCCCTCCCTCAGCATGTGCCTGAGCCGCGTGTGCATGTGGTCCTGCAGCAGCGCGCGCAGCGCCATCAGTACGGGCACGGACTCATTTACCGACCTTGGGCTTCATGACAAGAAAATTTGTACGCGCAATGACTCATTTACCGACCACGGGTTTCATGACAAGCACATTAAGGTCGAGGGTTTTATTTGGGGGGTTGCAACCAAGGTAGCCTGCATGTTACGACACTGTTTACGAGCAAGTGTGATGAAAAGTTTCTTATTTCGGATATCCGAAACTATCGGATAGTTCCATATCCATAACATCAAGGGATGTTACGTAGCTCCGTATCCGTACGTCTTCTTCAAAAACATTCGTCTTTATAAGTAATATTAGTAGGATACACATGAAGCTAATATGAGCGCGTCAAAAAAAAAAGAGGTGACAAAAAGTATAGTTTTGCTAACCTGAGCGTAGGGTAGCCGTTGGTCCTCGAGTTTAGGGAACTAAAATGCTCACGTGTACAATTGCATTCACAATCTCTTGCTTCCGCCATCTTATACCGTTTGACAAAACCCCTCCAACCCTCTCCTCCCCCTAATAAGCTCCAGGGAGTTGTGGACGTGCAGTCGGGTATTTAGCTGGTGCGAGTCTTGACCGGCCCTTCTCAGTCATCCATAGTGGATTATTCCCGACTGCACGCCGCCATCTGCTATAAACATACTCCGGGACTTTCGGGGTACGAATGATTTGCTAAAGAGTAGACATTAATACATCATATTATGCCTAATGAATAATTACCTCACTGCGAATTGTAAACTATACTAGTATTTTAGGTTTAGTACCAAGGGTTATGTTATGAGATAATAATAAAAAACGTTAATTAATTACCTGCAGTAAATTTAGTAGTTGATATGATTTTCGAAATAAATTATTAATATCTTTTCTAAATTTGGAACAGTTAAGCAGCGGCGTCTTGCTGTAAATATCCATTTTAACCCACTGAATGATTTTTCTACGTCAGCAGTTGTAATAGGTGTATATTTAAATTTCTTGAATAAATCAATTGTTGCACGATGTATTTGCGATCGCAGTTCTACTTCATTGCCTTGTAACAATTCGTTCATGATGTTTAATGTGCTTAGCCAAAATTCTTATTTAAAACCAACTTCAATTTATTAAAAATCTTTTTAAACTTAATTTGATTAAGATTGAAACGATTTCATCTTACGAAAATTCAATATTTTTTGTTTTTTAAATATCATGTATTTTTTTTTCTAATTGATTTATAATTATTCATTAGTTAGAAACCAGCTAGAGTGCACTCTGTTTTTTAACTCGATACCTACTCTTTGGCTAATGTCAATCATACGTGCCCCGAAAGTCCCGGGGTATGGCTATAAAGCACCTCATATAAGTTTTGAAGACTAATCAAGTAAATAAAAGCAAGTCCCTTAGGGCGACTCAGCTCAAAAAAACCGTTTGACACACAGAAATGGCGATTACTATTGCGTCTGCGAACGCGTTAACCAGTAATTATGGTCTATGGTTCGTAATCTATTTTCATTGTTTTCTGAGTAATGGATGCTGTATATTTAGGAGGGAAACGCGGTATTTTCCATGTTTTCACGTAGAGGTGTTTTGGCAGCTCGCGAGGTTTTGAGTTGATTATTAAATATAGTACCATCGTCAAGAATTGGTTCCTGGATATATACTTCGACATCTGGCTTTATACTCCGAAGTTTGAAATTAGAACTTCGTATCGAGCCGCCCCGTTTACTCTAATAGTATTTTCTAGAAGAGTAAGAAGGACGGTAAGATGCAATTTTGAATTTTGAATATCGTAATAGTCCGCCTGCCCGGTGGGTAAAGTGTTCCATCGTTTTAGGGAAGAGGGAAGAATTTGTAAATCTCTTAATAGTTCTGCATCTCATTTATATATAGTATTATACAGCGCATTGGGTGGGTGTTACTGTAATGCTGTTTTTTTTTAAATTAAAAAATAATATTTATATTTAATTTACACATAACTACACAGCTTTGGGGTCATTCAAGCATTACGTAAGCAGAATTTTAACAACCCCCCTCCCCTTATCAGCGAAAGTCAGCAAAACCCTTACACGTTAAGCGTATTTAATAAAGTGCGAAAAGCGAAAGTGGTTAGTAAACATTGTATTTGTTCGTATGTCGTCAGAGGGTTATCTCTAAAACCAACAAATGCAGTAAAAAAAAAACACTTATTGAAACTACACATTCTCTGGTTAACATAGGCTATCTGAAGTTGATCAATAAATACATAGACTGATAAAATCATTACCTTTCCTTTTGGCTGTTTGACTGTTAACATAACAAGTACAACATCCACATGCCAATTCATAACGCGCGCGCTGCAGCATACCTCGCGGCGCTGCCAACAATGCGCGACGCGCAGTCTGTGATCTAAATCAACGGGCGATCGCGACATTAATTATCAACTAACTATGATTCAAGCCGTAGCGGCCTAAAATCTGCCCTATGGCCTAGGGAAATCTCCCAGGATTTAAAAAAAAATTACATCCCGCAAGGAAAAAAACAAAATTCTCCCGGAATTTCAAATAACCAATCCTCCCCTCCCCCCTTATTTTCGAAAGGGGCCATCGATAAAATTTTTAGGGGGCGATCTGGCAATTTGTGACACAAGAACAAAAAAAATGCGATTTTCATAGAAATCCATACTAAGACCTGACCAGACCTTAAAGTATGCGATGGCATCCTTTAGCAGCTGAAAGTATGTGATAGCATATTCTGACCAGCAAATGCGTATATTGTGTTTGAAATCATCTAACTATGCCATGCTACCGTGAAGACGACGCAGATGCTTCGATAGCACATGTGGTGGTTTGTGGTCGTATTGCGTGAAGCACAGTGCTTGCACTGTTGTGTTTCGGCGTGGAGAGTAAGACAGCCGGTGAAATTACTGACACTTGAGATATCCCATCTTAGGCCTCTTGGTTGGCAACGCATCTGCAATACCCCTGGTGTTGCAGATGTTTATGGGCGATTATTTATTAATTAAATAGATAAAATAAATAAAATAATAATAATAGATTAATGTATTTTTGTCTATTTTATTATTTACAATACTTGATTTCATTCCAAAGACTGTTTATTCAATTATAAAAGCAGTAACTATATTTAATTTTAGGGAAAGTAAATAAAAATTGCTTATTCATCCGCGCATTAATCGATTTTTAAAATGTCAAATTTTCCGCCATCTCTGCGCTGTCTATGCTACTACAGATTATACACATATTTCAATCAAGAAATAAAGTCAGATTTTGACGAAGATTTTTCAAATGAAAAATATATATTGAAATCAAGGGAATTTTGGTGAAAAAAGTGATAAGACATCTAGTTAAAAGACACGAATTATAGATAAATGTGTTATTGATTCGATCCAGTGGGTGTTTATACAAGAATTTTGATGAAATCGGTTTGTTTACCCTTTTAATAAATTGGATAGGCATAACGTATAGTAATTCGTTGTAAATAACCTAACACAATAACAACTTAAAATTAATGACGACCAGATGGCCTAGTGGTTAGAGAACCTGACTACGAAGCTTGAGGTCCCGGGTTCGATTCCCGTGTCGGGGCAGATATTTGTATGAAAAATACGAATGTTTGTTCTCGGGTCTTGGGTGTTTAATATGTATTTAAGTATGTATCTATCTAAATAATTATATTTATCCGTTGCTTAGTACCCATAATACAAGCTTTGCTAAGCTTACTTTGGGACTAGGTTAATTGGTGTTAATTGTCCCGTTATATTTATTTATTTATTTATTTAATGAATTTGTCCGTTTTATGATTTGTGGAAGGAACCCTCAATATGCGAGCCCGACTCGCTCTTGGCCGGTTTTTTTTGTGCTCCCGGATTTAGACTATAAAGATGTGGCTGGGAACCCTACTATGGCCTCTCAAGACGATCATGGATGAATTCCAACGAAATTAAACAAGAGCTTTAAGCTGCGTTACCACTAGAGATGTGCGAATGTGTTGCGAGGAACGTGTTTGTCATGAACCAATAGAAACGCTTCATTTACCTATCCTCGCTCCGCCGAGCTGTTTCCACTAGAGCTGAGCTGAGCGAGGATAGGTTAAATGAAGCGTTGCGTTGGTATTGGTTCATGATAATGACTAATACATTTCTCGCAACACTGTGCCAAAGGAAACATTCCAAAATTGCGGAATTTTTCATACTTATAGGAAAATTTCGGTAGCGGCGGACTAGGGGGGGGGGGGCAGGGGCGGTGCGCCCCGGGCCCACACCTAGAGGGGGCCCCGGTTTCGCATTGGCCAGCATAGAAAAAAAAGTTTTTGCGTGCCGGACGTCGCTTCACTTCAGAGGGGGCACACTTAAAACGACACTTTTTTACGGGCACTTCAGCGCCTCTGTTATGAGATGCTAAAACGAAATTGACATAAATATGTCAAACGTCGACTTGGCAAAGAGAAATTAAGCTCAGCTTAGATCTGGAATAAAAATTGTGCAAGTTGTATTACGTTGCTCGTCTCGACTGACCAAGTGACCACCTCAAACTCGTTTGTCGTTTGCTTTACTTACGGCCTCGAGATGTAATGCAACTTGCACAATTTTTCTTCAGGTCCAAACTGGGCTTTATGGACGTTAAGTTTGTTGTGTGCGTGCATGTGTGTTATGTCAAATTTCGTTTTAGGTACACCCGCGAGATAGCGCTTATACATGCAAATCTGGCCATAGAGTTGCCACTCTTTTCTACATAGGTACTTATACTCTTTGCTTCACTTGTAAATGTTTATGTGGTGATAACTTGGTAAATGAAAAACTAAAGATCGCCCCGGGCCTCAAAAAAGTCCGCCAATAAATATCGGAAACTTCTAACAATTTTGTATGAAGATTGAAACTTTCCGTTTGTTTTAATTAAATCTAATATATATAGAGAATTTTATACCAAACTCCTCCGAAACGGCTTGACCGATTTTTATGTTTTTTTTTATGTATATTAGGTAGGTCTGAGAATAGGACGTAAACTATTTTTCATACTTGTACTCGGATGGGGTCGCGGGCAACAGCTAATTTCCTATAAATCTTGTGAAAATTCCAGAAATGCCCAAGAACTTTTCCAAGTTCTTGGAAATTTTTCGCAACTTGTACAGTCAAGTGCAAAGATATCGACACGACCAAAGTTACAAAAATGTAGACCTGACTTTATGCACTTCACGTAACATTTAGGTTGTGTATACATATTTTTGTAACTTTGGCCATGTCGTTATCTTTGCACTTGACTCTACGAATACATCTGTACTCGCAACACAACCTCGCACATTTCAGGTGGAAACGCTGTTTAAAAACACACCTGCGACGCAATGAGGGCTAGCTAAAAGAGGCGAAATATTGCACTATAGATTATCACAAAATATTGGACACATATTTTTTCTTTTGTCAATCAAACAAAAAATCATAGAAATGAAGCGCGTCAAAGTTCGGGAGGGGGGGGGGGGCCGTGCGTGACGTCACGCCGAGCTAAAGTAACGCACGGCGTGACGACACGTGCAACTACATGTTCAACATTTTTTGTTTGATTGACAAAAGAAAGATTTACTGAATAGAATATAATAGAAGATTTATTTGCATAGAATAAGTAGTTACATCAACTGGCATTAGATGGTAATGAGACAAAGGGTTTCTTATCCTGCTATTTGTACAATTCTCTATACTAGCATGAAATTACATTCAAATTTTGATCAATCAAATCCGCTCAACTGTTTCTACCAGAGCGGGGCTGTGCAAGGATAGTGAAGCGTTTCTATTGGTTCATGAAAAACACATTTCTCGCAACACATCCTCGCACATCTCTGGTGGAAACACTGCTTTAGCAGCACAGTATTTCCTACATTGCAACTTTTTCATAACGTTTTGATAAATACTCTTGTATTATAATCATGGAGGTTTCTGTTGTATATTTGCATAAACAGCTGATAAGACTAACTGGCAGACAGCTGACCGTTATCACAAGGCTTGTTTACTGGCCGGGATAAGGTTCTAACATGAATGATGTCACCATATGATTATGGAAGTATTATACTTATTCTATCATAGAATTGATATTACGTAATATTATCTTAGTTTTTAAATTTACAGTGCATTGGTATGAACTGTAAAACCCAATTTACACCGCCAGCTGACTCGCCGCGAGAAAGTACCTACACCAAACCTCTTATGAAGTTGTTTGATGTAAGTTAAATAAGTTATTAAAGAGGCTGCTCCGTTTGCGGTGGAAACCATGCTTAATGCTGTAAATTTTCATTGGCTAATAAATAAACAAATAGAATGTGTCTTACCTCCTGCAGGAATGTTTTAATATTGTAAATTGTCTGATTAGATCAGAGTGGTCCAGGCAGATCCACAGATCAGACCAAGATCCATGTTGGCGTGAAAAAATGGGGCTTTTGAGAATATAGTAAAAATGCAGCAGCGGTGGTCAACTGACAACAGTTAAACTTTGAAAGTGATATATATGAGAAAAAAGTTAGGAAACCTCTGGATTAGACGAATTTTAAAAAAAGTATTATGTATCTTCCTACATACAGGCTGTTCTGCAGTGTTAAATCGTAAATCAATCATTTCTCCCTTAATACTGTGGCAATAGAAATACCCTAATCAACTATTCTATTCATCTTTGACTGCAGAGTAGAGACATTTTGTTTGTTACCAAATGAAAAAAAAAAGCTGAGAATTTATTGTGATTCCATATTCAAATATCTGAAATATCATACAATTAAACAGACATAACTTTTAATTATGTAGTCTCCATCTCAGTGTTGTATGGTTCATGAGCCACCATGGAACTATTCCACAGTAAACGTCGTAACATCACATTAATTAACAAGGAAAATCGTAATGACTTTTCCTTAGAAAAGGGTCCATGGTGGCTCATGAATTTGCAGGGTTAACAGAAGGTATTGGAGTTCAGGAGGTAACAAAGTAGTGGAGTTTCCTAAAGCGAAAGAAAAAGTAATTTTTATTTTGTAAATTTTAGAAGACTTTTCAAATTGACGAGTACTATTTTGGAGGTGGGGTCATGTCTCCTGTGACCCTCCCCACTGGACCGCACATGGATACAACCCTGAATAATTAAATTATTATGTTTCAGTTTACTCCACAGAAAAGATATATTCAAGTCCGTTTCTGGTACTTAACACCGTTTATGCTTAGTATGCATATCCATGCCAAATTTAAAGCTATCTTTTTGCTTTTTTATTTAAATGAGCAGAAGTTATGCTTATTAAAACAGATCGAGACATAAATATAGATTTTTTTTTGTTCCCACTTACTAGGGGTTTAATAGATGTTTAGTTTTTTTAACTCCTTGTATGAGGGAACTAAAAAAAGTACTGATTTCTAGTCTCATCAGTTTTAATAAGCACAAATTCTGCTGATTAAAAAAATAATACGAAAAGATAGCCATAAATTTGACAGGGATCCCTGTCTTAAGCATACAAGGGGTTAAACTAGGTACAGTCAACTATAAAAATACTATAATGTATGGAATGCTTTCAAAATCAACCAAACACCTTAATTTTGATAAGGTTAATTCCACATATCATGTTTTCATAATTTCAAAAAGTCTTACTCTTAACAGCCAAAGCTACAAAAAATATACAACTGTCAGTTAAGTGGTTAAGGTTATAATTGAGATCAAGAGATATTAATTTTGCCAACTTATGATGAGAAAATTTAAATAATAAAATTTGTTACAACAAATTATTTTTAAATTGCTAGAGTAAGTTTCACCAAAAAAGATATATATTGAACTGATTTAATTAAATGTTTACCTAAGATTTTGTATTATTATGAGGTAATCTGTACCCATAGAACCGTGCTGAAAGACAAACTATGTAGAGACTTCTAGTTTTTCAGTCATATAGGTACCTAGCATACATGACTATGGTAGGTTCACTAAAAAATATTTTTAAAAAATTCTCATGGGGATTTGTGAATAATTTTAATATTTCCACAGGTGATTGTGGGCTATTTCTTTACAAGCTATCAATGATGTACAGTGATCAAGACTAAATCCAATTGAATTACATACTTCTAAACAGAAACTGTATGCATGGCATTGTATAAAATAATATACCTATAAAATAATATATCATAACACAGCAGCAATTTTTTCAAATTGGGTTTGTTAACTTATTTTTTTACTTGGAAGAGAGATAATTGGTGAACTTATGAGCATGATAAAATTATCAAGTGTAAATGGAAAACAAAGGTCTTTATTTAACAGTAGAATAAGGAAATATTTACTGTGAAACAACTTCATTGAATATTGAAACAATGAGTTGATATTGTGCCAAGTTAGAGGACTTACCATCTTGCCAAGGGTTTGCGGGCTCGAAATATTGAGTGACAATGTGTTCCTCATCAGGAAAGCAGACCGTTCGGTTGGTTTTTTTCTTCTTCGCATCCTCGTAACACTCGATGTCCGCACTAGAAACACTAACATTCGGGCATGCCGTGTTCTTATCAGCATCGGCAGACATATCTACGCTTTCTGTCACATAGCAAACCACCGCGATGCATCAGGAAAGCTCATCCCACACAGAAAAATATAATTTTTCAAATATAAATAACACGATTTTTTGAACACACACACAACACTGTACTGATCTGTTTGTATTATAAACGGCGTTTTGTGGCTAGCACACCGGTCGTAGCGTTTTTTTCACGTGTTTCGTTGCTTTTTTACTATTTTTATTATTCGTTTCAAATCATAACATTCTGTACCTTTCATACATCGTTTACCGCCATATTGGATTGAAGGAGACAAAAGGAAAGTATTACAAATTATACCCTAGAGGGCGCTGTACGCGATTAGGGATACCGCAGGATAAAAAAAACATGTGTTTTTTTTAATACAAATAATAAAAAAAACGCAATCAATAAATAAAATAAATGAACACTAGCTATACACTTAACTACTGATAATTATGATCTTTGCTTCTTTATTTCTGTAGACATGAGTGCAGATGTTTCAGCTACTCAACAATAGAGGTCTCTTAATTCAGTTATCCGCTTAGTTATAAGTTTAACACCTAGATGACGCTTTTAGCAACATCCAGCTTAGTTACTAACATAGATACATTGGATTTATAGTTGCAAAACTTTTTTTATTATTTATTTTGAAACTGGCGACGTACAAATTTCGTCACTACTTTAAAAAAATCTCGTACCTCGAAGTAGATAATTTACTGAGTGAACTTTATAAACATTACGTCTAGGTTAAATTTTGTTGACAAATTGATTTTAGATAAGTAAGAGATTTTTTGAAAGTAATGACGATTTGTCACATTAGCCCATAGCTTTGGCCCATAGGGACTTAAAACTTCGTATTGGTTATTTTTAACCGACTTCGAAAACAGAGGAGGTTCTATGTTCCAATGTTTTTATTTTTTCCACGGTTTCACGGTTAAAAAAGCGTATGTTTAAATTTTGAAATTTTTGTCTGGTTCAACTCCCGGTGAGACAAGCGAATTTTAGATAATCTTGTAATGCAGATCAGTTTCTTTAAAAAAAAATTGTTTTTTGAGCTAACCGAAGGATATAAGGCAGTTTTCCTCCAGAGTCCATACATTTTTCCACCCTGTATGTATAGTTTATCTGTGCTGCAGGGCTACTACGAAACTCGAAATTCGAAGTTCGTGTCGTGCGGTCCCTCTCGCTCTCGTATTAAATAGTGTAAGTGTCAGAGGGACAGCACGACACGAACTTCGAGTTACGAGTTTCGTAATAGCCCAGCTGTGCACTAAATATCCAAATCTGTTGAGCCGTTATTGCGTGATTCAGTAACAAACATAACATACAAACACCTGCACGAGCTTTCTCATTTATAATATCAACATAGCTGCCAGCCCTTTGGTTTCGAGTTTATTACTACCACATATCTATATGATGTCATATGAATAAAACGCGCCATTGGGTAACTAAAATTATTTATTAAAAACTCAACATCACGTAATAGTTCATTTTATACACAATTTAGTCCATTACGCTACATTTGTATAATCCTACTCGATACACTTTGTATAACATATATTTGTATATTTTTGTCAGACAATTTGTATAGCTTCACACTAAAGTTTTAAAAACTCACAATATAATAGCTTGCTTCGATAATTTTTGCTTTGAAAATAATAATTATTTTTGCCCTTTCCAGGGTTCCGTAGCCAAAATGGCAAAAACGGAACCCTTACAGTTCGCCATGTCTGTCTGTCCGTCCGCGGCTTTGCTCAGGGACCATCAATGCTAGAATAAAAAGCTGTAATTTTGCACGAATATGCCTACAAAACAAAATGGTACAATAAAAAAAAAATTTTTTTAGAGTACCTCTCATAGACGTAAAGTGGGGGTAATTTTTTTTCTCGGTCAATCTTGTAGTGTGGGGTATCGTTGGATAGGTCATTTAAAACCATTAGGGGGTTGCTAAAACGTTTTTCGATTCAGTGATTTGTTTGCAAAATATTCAACTTTAGTGCAAATTTTCATAAAAATCGACCCCGACCCGACCTCTAAAATCTAAACCGGCAAGCGGAGAAATTTGAAAAAATTCAGGATGGTAGTAAGTATATCAAAACTTACAAAGAAAACTATAACAGTTATTTTCTTGAGAATTATTAGTAGTTTAAGAGTAAATAGCAACCTAAGGTATAAAATATACCTAAACTTGGAATATTCCGTACAAAATACGAAATCCTTAGAAAATATTACTTATTTTTTTCGTAATGGCTACGGAACCCTTTTTCGGGCGTGTCCGACACGCTCTTGGCCGGTTTTTATTGCATTTCCATTGTGGCATTGATTTAAAAGCAAAACCAATTATCCAAATTTGACAATTTTGTACAAAAATACGTACTTAACGTTTTCATTTATGGTCCCTTTTTTTGACAAAAAACAACCCTAGAGCAGAGCAAAAACTGGCTAGTTAAATTAAAAAACAAGTTTGATTGATTCATTAAGAATGAAACATTCCACAGAAATACAATTACAGACAACCTTGTAAAAGTTGCAAAGAAAATATTTCGTTACCTTGTTTAAAAACCGGTTTTACTTTACAAGAAACTGCTTTGCATCCTCTATCTAGATATCAACTGCTGCCCGCATTTCTGAGCTTCAGCCGTCTGATTTCCAGTTCTGTTAAACTACCTCCAACATAAATTAGTTGAGATAAAAATAAAAATGGCCGATCGTGATACACTTAAACTAGTTAACAATGCTTTACACAGATTTGATTTGTAAAATACAGTTGTTCTTGTAAAAAATATTTCAGAACTATATTTAAGTTGTTAAATCTAGAGTTGTTAAGGCTCAATCAGACTCCCGCACTTTTCACGGTAGGTACACTCAGTGTATGTGTATACGCGAAGTGTCCCAGTCCGTACGCGTATCAACCGCATTAATACAGAGTTATACCGCGTAAAGTGTCTAGTCTAAACTTAGCTTTAATTAGAAAACCTTAATTCATAACATTCAGTATTTTTAACCCCCGACGCACAAAGAGAGGTGTTACAAGTTTGACCGCTATATGTGTCTGTCTGTCTGTGTGTCTGTCAGTGGCACCGTATAGCTCTTAAACGGGTGGACCGATTTGAATGCGGTTTTTTTATTTGAAAGCAGGTTTTCTAGCGATGGTTCTTAGACATGTTCCAGCTCCAAGTGTGTGTTGTAGCTCTGGTTACAGGGCTACGGCACATGCTGAGCTGAGTCCTTTTGGCATCACACTACAGCACAATATCTCTTATTTTCCTCTCTTCTCCTATTTATGTTTTTACTGTGTTTTTGTTGTGATGTAGTGTGTTTTTCTTGTCAGTAAATGTTGTGAGTTTGAGTTTGTTTGAGTTTATGTTTCATCAAAATCGGTGCTGCCGAACTGAAGAACTTTGAAGTGACAAAGTCGGGGGTTTTCCAACTTTTTTTTGGTTGGGTTATAAGATACATTTACACACTGGTGACAGGTCGCTGGGCCAACAATTACTTAACAGATTCGACACTCGAGTTTTAGGGCCCCCGCTGGCACTAAACGCGACCACTAGTGGTTCAGTAAAACCACTACACGCCGCCACCAGTGGCAGCTACCGGCTGGATGAGGCCACCAACGGCTACTTAGAATGGGAAGGTCAGGTTTATTTTGTAAAATTCCTGAAAATTCGATGGTTTCGATACACCTAATTAACAAATTAGGACAATTGACAATAGGGCAAACATTAATATTAAAATAATCAACTTTAGGCGATACGATATATACTCATTATGGGCTTCTTTATGACAAAAAAGTCACATTTGGTGTCTAACTCATTATCACTGCGTTACCAGTCCCCATGTCGCCTCAATAATAATATCCACTGCGTTACCAGTCTTCATGTCCCTTCAATAACAATGTCCACTGTGTTACCAAAAAATCTTTTTTGTTATATTCTCAGTCCCACTCATCCATGCATGTATACTTCGATAAATGTTATGGTTCTGCCATACATTATGACATTCTGAACTTAAAAAATGATATGCTTTTGGAAATTATCCTAACAAATTTTGTTAATCGTTCCGAATTATTTTTAACAAGAACACTGATAAAACGTTAAAAATAAAGTACATCTAAATACAAGGTTACATGGAAAGTCAACGTCAAAAATATGTTAACACCTAAGCATTGTTTTTTCTTGCGGATGGACTGCTGCTGTTAAGCCGAGTTTAGACTTGCAAGACAAATCGTGCAAGTTGCATTACATTGCGAGGCCGTAAAGCCAACGAGTTTGTAGTGGTCAATCGAGCGCCGCAATGTAATGCAACTTGCACGATTTTTCTTTCAAAACCCCTAAAAAAATGTTTCACGCTAATACGGTGGTAAACGACTTGTAAACATTTAATGAGTTGTATACAAGACTTGTGACAGCGCCAAAAGATACGGGAATAGAACACAAGTGTAAGACTTACAAAAAATGTCTACATAAACAGCACAGCATGCATCCAACTAGAAAAGAAAGGCAACACGTTTCAAATACAAAAAGAAGTAAGACAAGGTGATCCTCTCTCGCCAGCACTGTTCCTAGCTGTATTCGAGAGGATCTTCAGGAATCTCGAATGGGAAGACCTAGGCATAACTATAGATGGGCGCAAATTAACCTACTTACGATTTGCAGATGATATTGTGCTATTCGCAAAAACGTCAGCAGATTTAAACAAGATGATCAACGATCTAGCATCTGAGAGCGCAAAGACCGGGCTGAAGCTAAATCCAGAAAAAACAAAAATTATGACCAACGGTAATAAAGATCCAGTATCAGTAGAGAAGACTCAGATCACCTATGCTGAAGAATACATATATCTCGGTCAACTGATGTCTCCAAAAAATAATATAAACAAAGAAGTTGAAAGAAGAATTGCAAGCAGCTGGAAAAAGTATTGGGGTTTAAAGGAAATAATAGTAGACAAAAATCTACACATAACAACTATGTTTGGGGTTTAATTAAGTGAACTGTAGGACGAGAAATACGAACTACAGTGTGGCAAATAACTGGATAAAGGCTGAGACCTGTGGTTGAAGTACTCACCGAGACGTCTGCTGATGATGGTGCAGACCTTAGCTGTAGTAGCTGGCGCAGGCTCCCTCGATCTTCGGCTCATTCGAACTTACCTCCGACAAGGTTACCGTTAACCAGCAGAACTACTAAGATACAGCAAGGACAGTACTTCTTTCAACGGATAAGCCTTCTTCGAGCGTCCACACGTAGTTTACATAAAATTCAATATATTTAAACGACAACGACACGAAATCTAGGTACGATATAATTTGCGCGGCAACGCGCCGACATAAGACACGACAGACTTTCCGAAGTTCGAAAAAGGAAGTGACAAGTGATTTTACTTTTTAATTCAAATCTAAACGATAATGTTGCCAGGCGAAAGTATTAAGAAAAATAAAGTTACAATCAGTTTAATACATCAGTGGTTACAATCCTAAACAACTAAAACCAAAGTATTTAATGCATGCGTCCTGCCGGTATTGGTATATGGTAGCGAAACATGGGCTCTAACAAAGAACATAACAAGTAAACTTTCTATATGCCAACGCGCCAGGGAAAGAAGCATGATAGGAATAAAAAAAACAGACAAAGTAAGAAACAGCCACATCAGACACATGACTAAAGTCGAAGATAAATCGCGGAAAATAAGAAGGCAAAAATAGAAATGCGCAGGTCACATACTGAGAGGAAAAGAAACATGGAGCAAAATAGTTACGCAATGGTACCCGAGAAGTGGAAAAAGAAAAAGGGGAAGACCACAAGGAAGGTGGGATGACGATATAAGACAGGTCGCAGGAATATCATGAAATAGAGTGGCTATAGAGAGACGAGAATGGAGAAGATTGGAGGAGGCATTTGCCACCTGGCAAACGGACATGCAAAAAATAAGAAAACGAGAAATCTATGAATAAAAGAGAAGGAAAGAAGTGATGAAATACATTTATACATTCTTGTAATTTACATGCTGTCCGATCAAAGACTTATAATATAAATAAAATATACAAGACTTGTATACCTATCTATACTACACTCAACTGTAAAGTGTTAAGTTGCTAACATATTTGTGACTGACTGGGCAACTTAACTAACTTAATTGAGGATAAACGTATTAGCAGCAATAAATTCAAGTTTTATGATATAAATTCGGGTTTTGTACCGCGTACCTTGATTTTAGAGAAGTTCGATATTTTGGCACAGTTGACTGACATGGTGCAGAACCCGGATTTATACCATAAAATTAGTAATGACCGCGATTGTCTAAAACATTGAATAAATTCAAGTATACAAAAGGACGCCATTTTGTAGTGTAAATACAATTTGTACCTCACAATGCAGGCACTTGCTTTTAAAATATTGGCACAAAATCCAGATTATTTCAGCAAATGGATGGACAATCTACCAGAGATGAGCGAGGGTGTGTTGCGAGAAATATGTTTTTCATGAAGGAATAGAAACGCTACATTTACCTCGCCTCGCTCCGCTCAGCTGTTTCCACTAGAGATGTGCTGTGCGAGGCGAGGTAAATGAAGCGTCTCTATAGGTCAATGAAAGAGACATTCCTCGCAATACATCCTTGCACATCTCTGGTAGAAACGCAGCCTAGCTTTTGCAGATTTTTTTAAATTCCGTTTGAAAAATCTTTAACATATTTTCGATGTTGATGTTGTTGGAGTGAACATACAAACTGACTTATTACCTGCTGAAATACTCTGGATTAAGTTATAAATACTATGAACGTGTAATCTGTAGATACAATACAAGACATATTTGACTGACTGACGCTTTATTTTTATTTCATTAAAAAATCTGACACAATTTTTTATCAGATGGTAACATTGACATCTATGTACCTTACGGCACTAGACTAACTGTTAGGAACCAAACGCGCGGCGCATCTAGCGCTGACGAAAATGGCCGAACATGCCCGAAGAAAGCCGATCTCGCCTGCATTAGCATTGGCGATTACGCCAGGGGCGCAATGAGGGCTATCGTTTTTTGTCTCACTAGATGGCGCACTGTTGCGTGAGGTTTTTAAGTGTGGCTTTCAGAGTCTGTTATTACGGGCGTTAAAACAAAATTTAGATTAAAATCATATTTAAAACACCATAAAACCGTACCATAAAAATATCCAGCAACCACAGTGTTGCTTAGTCCCGTTTTGTTCGAAAAAAAAGGGAGGGCAAAAGTTTCCAAAAGGCAAAACTGTCTCAAAATCCAGACATTCATTGCCCCGTAACGCATAATTGCCATAATTAATTTCAGGTAATGCAAAATATTCACAAAAAAATTCTAATTATAAATAAACCCGCGTAGCTCACCCAAAAGCTATGAGATTTGACATTTCGGAGACCTCACGCTACACTAGCGCCTCTAGCGGCGAATTCATTCGCGATAGCCCTCATTAGGGACGTGCAATAAAATTGTTTAGGAACCTACCTAGTAAAATTATTCGATCCTATTACTTTTTAAAATTGAACATTATTAAAGAAATACTTCATTACTGTAGAGGCCGGGAAGTAGGGGGTTGCCGGCCAAGCAGATATAGATAGGGATGCGAGGCCGGCAACCCCAAGTTCCGGCCGAGGCTTGTATAGTGCTTTTCTCAAACATTACATGAAATAAAATAAAAAAAAAAAAAAAACAGGAAATGAAGCTGGCGGGACGCTAGTCTGGTCGCGGTGTTGTGTGGCTGCTGGCAGCGGGCGGCTGCGGGCGGTGGTGCACTTCACACCAATTATGATATTGTTTTATATTATTTGTACTTTTACGAATGTATAGGTATAGCAGTTTTTAGGGTTCCGATGTCGAAACGGAACCCTTATAGTTATTACGTATTTAATTAAGTAAAATTCCTTGAGTGCACAATCGATATGACTCTGCAAACCGGACATTTCCCTCAGTTTTTATTTTAACAGTCAGTTAAATACATCTTGAAAGGTTATTGGTAAAATAGAATTACTGTATTTTCGTAAATCGTAACCATAAATCTATTTTAGGTTAATTGGACACATTTAATCATTACATAACTGTTAAAGTATAGAATATTTTTGGTCTGTGTGTAAAGGGCATTTCCGATTTCTTCTCTCACAAATATCACTGATTCTCTTTCTTTATCTTCAAATCGAGAACTACATCTGAAAAAAAAAAAAAATTTTTTTTAGATATATGACGCAGCATTAAAACCTGTAAAGCAGTGTTTTTCAACGTGTGGGTCGCGAAGCCCTATTAGTTACTGGGAAAACTACTTCAGTAAAAAAAAATAAGTTTAAAAATATTTATTAAGAAAATGTTCACTATTTGTCACAAAATAAAATAAAATACATGAAAAAAAAAGCAACGGGTGGGGGGGTCGCGAAATATTTCTTCAAACTAAAGGGGGTGAGTCATTAAAAAGGTTGAAAAACACTGCTGTAAAGGAAGTAGTTGTAGATTATATTCATCATCACTACTTAAAAAAAACTGGTACCATAGGTTCGGGTTACTTTGACCCTGAAGGGTAACTTTGGCCCTTGGGATTAACTCAGTCCTGGTTTTAATATTGCTTTGAGACTAATGCTAAGCTGTGGACACACGGATGGACGTGGCGAAACTGTTAAGGTTTCTTGTGTGGTGTGTGTAAAGTTTCCAATCCGCACTGGGCCCGCGTGGGAACTACGGCCCAAGCCCTCTCATTCTGAGAGGAGACCTGTGCCCAGCAGTGGGACGTATATAGACTGGGATGATCATGAATCCAAATACAGTCACTCACCATTATAATCCGCCACATAAGCAATCCTCCGCGGCGCCGACTGCTTCCTCCCATGACTCCTCCTCTTCTCCTTGATACACAAATCCAAAACCCCCCCATTTTCCTCTTTCAACACGCCATCGAACGCCCCACTATCCTCCAACTTCACTCCTCCGTCGAACTCCCTTTTACACCCCACGCCGTCGTCGAACTCCCTTTTACACCCAACGCCGTCGTCGAACTCCCTTTTACACTCCATGCCCCCGTCGAACTCCCCTTTACACCCAACACCGTCGCCACTGTCTTCTAGAAACACTGTTTTGGCGGAGACTTTTTTCTTGTCGAATATGTGATTCACGCTTTTCTGCACAAGCTTGCCGAGTCGGCATTCGAAGGTGTCGTCTCGGTAGCTCTCTGAGAGGGCGGGGGAGTCGGGGGGGTTCCTGATGGGCTCTTTGGAGGGGGCATGAGATTCTAGAGCGTCGATGTCGGGGATCGGTGACGGGTCCGAGCGCTCGTTGAGGACCTGAGAAGTTATGCAAAAATATTTTATGAGTAAATAGTATATTTATGAGTAATATTAGGTCTGCGACGTCACCTTAAGCCATGGACTACAAATTGTCGCTAAATTGTACTATTTTTCCCTTGCTTCTCCGTTACAAACTATGCGCTACAGTTGTATTTATTATGACGTATAAAAAACACAGTGAAATAAAAAACATTAAATTTAAAAAATCAAAAAACCCGACTGCCTTAAAAACTAAAAGGAAGAAAATAAGTCTAGTGGTCTAGAACTGTCAAGAAGCTCATTTTGACAAGTTTGAATCGTATCTCCTACTTTTGCACTACAGACAGAATTATAAGTCAAACGGCGATCGGTTCTACAATCTTTTGTCTCCGTTTTTGTCTACCGGATTTTGAAAAAAATGAATACTTAATTTGGTATGATTTTTTTAAACATTGTCTGAAAAAAACACTTATTTCGTATCTCTATTGAAGTGAAAGATCTAACATATACGAAATCTACATATTTGGGTTCGTCGTTGACGTCTCTAAAAAGTGGTCGAGGGTTTTCATTTGAAACTAATTAATACAGTTATGGTCAGAAAACCAGTTTTTTGGCCTAAAATTGTTCAACTTTGATGCCAAATACCTCGAAAACAATGAACTTTGAAGTAAATATGGGATACTATATTGCTTAATGCCGTTGTTGTTAATAAAATAAGCTACAAAAATCATTACAAAATTAAGGAATTCAGATAGAAGGTCATTGGGGCATGGGATCCCCTTAAATATGTATGGATACGAGTCGCGCTACTGCAGCGCGAATTAGAAGCGCTGCAGTCGCTCGACAAAAACGCCTATATGTGAAAACGCTCTAAAATGCCAACCTTGGAGCAGTGGGCGCGCAGCAGCCGGCAGCGGTCCCTTGCCGCGTCCCGCTCCCTCAGCAGCGCGCGGCGCTCGGCCAGCGCGTCGTCGCGCCGCGCCCGCGCCGCGCGCAGCTCGCGCGTCAGACGCCGCAGGTGCTCGAGGCTGCGCCGCCGGCTGTTTGTGACGCCAACTGCAAACAATATAACTTTTTAAAAACACTTTCTACGTTTAGCGTTAAAGCGCTTGGTCGTTTTATGCGATAAGATAATCGCTGCGTTAGACGCACATCAATTTGCAGCCGACAATCTAATAACCAAAAGTTGTCTTACGGTGTGAGCGCATGCATTAAGGAGCAGCCACACCGCTGCTTAAAAAAACGGTGACGGTACAGAATCGCAGTAACGCATCGTATGCGAACCGTTTTTATC
Organism: Choristoneura fumiferana; assembly: GCF_025370935.1. NCBI lineage: Eukaryota > Metazoa > Arthropoda > Insecta > Lepidoptera > Tortricidae > Choristoneura > Choristoneura fumiferana. The sequence continues at coordinate 1,015,321 of NC_133501.1, forward strand.
GCACGCCCTCCACACCGCTGCTCAAAATACGCAGACGGTGCGGAGTCACGACTTTTGGTGTAGAGCATGCTGTAAAGTCCTGACGTTTACGGCACGTCACTGCGATTCCGCACCGTTAGCGCTGCTCGTACTGTTGTTCAATAGATGGTCACCCGCTCCATGCAAACCACGTCAAATAGTGTAGACCCTAAAGTGTCCCATCGAAACCTGACATGTATGTTTTATAACTGTTCAGATTTGGTTATTGTTATAGTCTTTGAAATAAGAAAGACAAGCAATTTTAAGAATCATAAAGTATTTTCTTGGACATTTTATTTAATCACATAAATTTATTTATAACTTTACTTAATACTTAAATAATCTCCTCTAAATGGCTGGATTAATTCAAATGAAATTTTAAATAGTTCCTGGATGATTTGACAAGGTAGGTGGCGCTGCTGTTGGTACATTATCACATTTAATGAAGTGCTATTTTTCTGGACAATGCACGGGTCGTCCACGGGTAGTGCTATATTTTTTATTTATTAAGCCTCTTTATTCAGATGCAAACATACAAAATACTTAAATCATAATACATTTTTTTTTTCCCATTCAGTCTTCAGCATCTGTGTGCCTGTTGGCAAAGGCTATATAAATAAATCTAAATCAATGCACTGAAATATGGGATTGTAAGATCTTACTCGATTCTTGATCCGCCGCCGAAGCCCTTTGAGGAATGCGAGGTCGTCCTCACTGAGCTGCAGGGACAGCACTTTCTCCGAGTATTTCACTGTCGGGAGCCCTGCCACCTCTTCCACTGTCATGTTGATGCCCCGAGCTGATTAATGATGTACAAAAAAAATTACAAATAGCCTTAAAAAAAGTTATTTACAAAGTAACTAAGAGCATACTTTTAAGGTTAAAATTAAAAAATACAGCAAGACTATTTATAATGTGGAATGCTAATGAGGGTGCATTGCATAAAATATGGCTAAAATAATATATAATATTATAAAATGCCAATAAGATTCCAATAAGAAAACAATATTCACAAAACAAATTTTTGTCTAACATTTTAAAAAAGTGCCACAATTGTTTTTTTTTGTAAGTTAAAAAGGGGCAAAAGTTCATTAAGCAAATTAAATGCTAATAGCCGTAGCCAACCACCGGAGAAACAAATTAATTTTAATATATTTTAGAGGAAAGTTACTGACAAAAGCAATTAGATTTCGACCAGGAATCATGCAACAACAGTGCAATAGGGAGCAACTGACACGTATTTTTCCTGAAAATTGAAATTCAAATCATAACAAATGCCACAGAATACTAAAAAGTGCGTCACAGTCTAAGGTACCTGTTGCTCCTTCTGAGAATTTTTCAAATCTACTTGGTTTCAAATTACGAAATTGAATAACACGCAAAACTCGCTTACCGTCCAATATTTCTTGGTCCTGCCGGTACGAAGATGCATGCTTCTCCAAATCATCCATTCTTCATATTTAAATTGTTATTTTTCATGGAATATTTCTCAATATTATTCACAAATTTTCTTATCACCAGTGCACGAAGATAGGTTATGTATGTCTTAAACACAACTTCTTGCTGTCACCGCAAATGAGATGTGCTATCTTGCAAATTAATTTAAGCTGTATCACAAAGCGATACGCACTACAATCTGGTACTGACTCAATCGGAAGAGTTGAAAAAAACGGCAAACGTAAATTGGTCAAAAAATTATGGCTGTCAGTTGATGTCATAACATTGCGTTTGGTTTCTAGTCAATCTATTCCCGTAAATAATGTTATTTCTTTCTTCTTTATCCTTTTGAACAGCTAGTTTAATAAATAAAGTGTTTTAATACATTTTACTACCTTATTTTTACATGTTTCGTCATCAAAGTTTAGGTAATGTTAGTTGTAAATTCTTTGCTTTCTGCTAAGAGACTGGTATTTAAGCCAAAGTTTAAGCTTAATAAAATAAATCTGGATTAATACTATAAATTAAATTATTTATATTATATTTACATACCTACAGACTATTTATAAATAAATACCGTACAATTTTGGTATTGTATGTAGTGACGGCTATTCTTACCGTTATTCAAAAATTTCAAACCGAGTTTTTTTTGTACTTACTTGGCAACAAACAAAGAAAGAAGAAGCGAAACGCTCAAACGCCAAAGAGGTTGTCGTCTCGTCTTACCTTTCATTGTTTTCTTGCCGGTCTTACATTGTTTTTCAGTGTTTTCAATATTTGACATTGAAATTGGTAAGTTTCATAAATTTATTATAAGCGACATTTTACTGAAAGAATATTTTTTTACGTTATCCGTTGCCGTTAGCGTACAATTATCAAGATAAATTGATTTGCACACATGGTCCTTAACTTCATTAAGTGTGGTAACGTCTTTATTTTTGATAACAAGTTTATAAATGAATTAAAATCGCCGGTGTTAGCTTTTTCAGCAAATTCACTTTTTATTGAGGCGCCAATTGCTGAACATTCATGGTCATTTCGTTTGCGTAGTTCTATTACTTTATAAAAACAGGTTTTATTATAACCCAACTTGAGGCCTTATGCCCTTTGAGCACATTGTATTTTTTTTTCTTCCTGGACTTGTCAAGTAAAGTATCTTCTGATTTGTATTCAGCATGATGGCAGCAAGGGGAAAGGGATGCAGTCAAGACTGGGATCCCATGAGAGACGACTATGACAACTCAACATATGACCGGCAATATCCAGATGATAATTCAAGGTAGGTTTGACAAATATATTGCAGTAGGTAGCTGCTAAATATATATTTTTTTTAAGTAAATAATAGTTGCCATCTCATTAATACTAAAACCTTCAATGCATGGTTAGAATATATGAAGAAATAAAACTATCCATGTATTTATTTTTCTATGGAACTTTATTCACACAGGTAGTAAAATTAACCTCCTACAGCCCAGTGTCCTTTATATAGGTCTTATTGTAATTTGATATTGAACTCTCTTAAGTGACTAAGTTTCATGTTCATAAAACAAAAAATTGACTTGGGTTGCAAGACGGACACAACTCTGACACTGGCAAAGTGTGTTGACTCAAGCCCTCTTGGAAAAAAAACTTTTTACTTCCCTTCCCTTTTTACTCCAGCTTCATTGATTTTGTTTAGGCTATGCATTGCCAGTCTGTCAGTATATTAACTTTGTGTGCAAAAATATATAACATTCAATAAAATAGCCACTTAAGAATTGATGTAAATAACATTTAAACACATACATAAATAATAGACAGAAAATGACATGTTTCTGTTTTTTTTATTACTACCCAATCAGACCAGGGATTGTTCAATCGTCATCAAAATAGTAAGTATTTTTATATGGTAGGTACTTGGGTAATTTTTGGTAATAATTTATGGTTATTTGTCAACCTTTTTTAAGATTATTCAAGATTAATATTTTATATCTAAGTCTGATAAAATACTCAAGGGTGAGAGAATGAGAGAGCTAGAGAGGGGACTACTGATCAAGAACCATTGCTTTGCGGTTTGATCAGTAATTGTATAATAAAATCATGAATGAAAATGTTTGTACTTTTTTTCAAACAATAAACAGGACTGGCATCATGTCTGGCACCAGTCACATAAAATAACTTTTAAATTTTTATTATTATATTATTATATTTAGCCTATAACTGTGTCCCACTGCTGGGCAAAGGCCTCTCCTCTTGAGTTCCACATCTCCCTATCCAGAGCTATATTTGGCCACTCACTCAATTCCGCGTCCAGGTCATCTCGCCATCTCCGCCTCGGCCTGCCTTGCCGTCGGTGCCCGTCATGTGGTACCCACCATGTGGCTTTGTGCGCCCATCTTTGTGGGTGCATCCGGCAGACATGCCCGGCCCAGTCCCACTTAAGTTTGGCGGTCGCTTTTCCAACATCAGCTATTCGAGTCTTGGAGCGCAATGTGGTGTTCCGGATACGATCAGTCCTTTTTGCCCCGAATATGCTGCGCTCCATAGCTCGTTGGCAAATCTTCAGTCTGGATTTCTGATTCTCAGAACTAACTTTTAAATTAAATGCCTTATTTATTTATTCCAGTAACCTTGTCAACCTGGACCATTGCCGACTTTACATAACAAATATCCCCAAAGGCTTGAACAACGAAGGCATCCAGACTGTCTTCTCCAAGTATGGTACTCTGACTGAAGCATTTGTTAGTGGAAACCCCGAGAAGCGGTACGGCTTAGTCGCATTTGAAACACCAGGGTAAGTGAATTTTTTTACATAAATCTGACCAAAAATATCTACCATACCCAAAAAAATGTCCTAAAACTAAAATGTACTTGTATCAAAGGCTTCATATTGTATATCAAAACAAAGTTTTTTTTTTTAGGGAGGCTAAACTTGCCATGATGAAATTGAATAGAACTGAGCCACTACGACTAAGTATAAGCATAGCCCATAAGGTAAGTGTTTAAATAACTCGCACATTTAGTATGAAACCGACGCAACTAAAAATGATTTTAAAACTCAATCATGTTTTGTTTTATACAAAATTTATTTTTGTAATGTTATGTGAATATTTTGAATTGTGTTGGTATCATTCTAAAGGTGCAAACTGATTTACTGATTTGAGTGTTCCTAATACTGAAAAGATTAAATAATTTATGATAATTGATAACATTATCACCACCTATAATAAATAAAAAATGTACTTCTTAACCTTTGCCTTTGTACTTTTTATTATAATTTTATTTGTTAATTTCATGTGATTTTATGTACAAAAAAGAGTTTACAATACAATACAATACTATTACAACAACTACACTACACTGACATGTTGCTCTGATCTGATGATGAACTCTGGTTGAGTTTAAAACGCGTCAGCGGAGTGTGGGTTTTGTGATGTAGCAAGGTGCTGGTGCAAACTTAACTTAAATTTAGAAATCCCGTGGCATCCAAAATCTTTGCTAAATGTCAAGCTTTGATTTAAAAAAAAAAGAAAATATAGTCAAAATACCTTATTCCTGCACCCACCATAGCACATAAATATATTTTTTTTGCTAAGCATTGGCTGTATGTGTATACCTGTGATTTCACATATGTCCAGGTCCTAGCTCTGGGATATGGTAAATTTATGGTTTGTCAAGCAGTCAGCATCAAAAGTAGCAGATCACGTTTTTACACTCTTGCATTGACACATTGACAGTCTTGCATGGCGTTTAACAGTACGTGGCTATAAAACGACAGTAGGTACGAAAGTGTATACCTACTTTTGATGCTGACTGTACCGTATCAAGTGGCGATTTTTTTTCCTTAGGCCAAAAATCAACAAAGGGATAGCCGCGACCGCGTTACAAGTGGTCAAAGGGATCGGGATTCACGAAGCTACAGGGAAGATTCTGGCAGTGTTGCGAGTCGATCTAATAATAATATAAGGTATATAAACTCAATTAAAATTTATTTATACCTAAAATAACTACTTATAAAATAAAATAATCAAGTCAGCACAGAAACCCCCACCAGAAAACACCTAGTATGCACAGCCTTCCTCTTCCTTTATACTTATATCAATTGACTAAAATGTTATACCTACCTGAAGACACTTTCACAATGAAACCGAACTGATTCTAAATACACCATATAATTTTTAAATCCACCAATCAGTTAAGCTGTTCAGCGGTCCAAAGTATTAGGAATAGGTAAATAGAAGACACTTCTGACACGAGAAATGTGATCCCTTCTTTTTGGCGCTTTCTCGTATAGTTGCCCCACACGTGTGAAATGCGCGGCAGTATTCGCGGTCACAAACTATACAGCGAGAGAACTACCGTTCGCGGTTTTTCCCGTCAATCCAGTCATATTCCATTACATGAACGCTTCGTTCACGGCAGCGTAATCATTACACTACACTGCGTTAGCCAATCGTGCGGACCCGGCATAATAATGCTAAAAGTGGCTGTATGTAAAGCTTGCTCTATAGCCATGCTGTAAAAAAAAAACATTCAGCGCCGCCATAACAAGTGGGTCATACCAGCCAATAAGGGCTCTTTGTTTAAAAGGAAGTAATTTCTCATTCGCTTGCAGCGCTGCAGCGCTTTTGTGTGGGCTTCATGATTTCCGGTATTATGGCCGTCTTCCGTCTTCTTGTGATAACAGCGCGTTGTGCTTACTTATGCAAGGCAAGTTTCCTCGTGCAAGTTGTACTTGAAATTCGAACCAACGATTGTGCTAAGTTAACGTTGAAGAAATAGACCGTGTGTTCAGTTTTTTATTGTATCTTCGTTGGTCAAATTCAGTGAAGAGACGAATAATACAAATATAACTACGAAGTGTTTACCGCGTCATGCTTTTGAACAAGTATTTTTCGTCGATCGAACCAGTTGAAGCTGAGAAGTAAGTTGATAGAATTGTAAACAATATTTTGTTTACGTTGTAAAAATCATTCTCAACAATTATTGGTTTCTTTAAATTTTAAGACATTCCTTTGTATAGAAAGTAAATAATTGCGTGAGAATTTGTATCTATAATTTACGTCGTGTTCATTCTGTTTTATAAATGTGATTGTGAAGAAGTGTTGTTCTTTTTTCTGTTGAGTACTAAAATAAAATGAATGTCGAATCTTCATCTTGAAATTTTAGATTTACAGAGTGCACTATGTCTGTGTCTGGTTACTTGCATTTGTGTATTTTATTTAACCTCTAATCTAAAGTTTATTAGTTGCTAGTTACTATCGAAAAATGCGGTATAGTTTGCGAGGGTTAAAGGCGCAATGTTTTTACTTGTTTTAGTGTTAAAATGTAGGCCAGTGATAATCTCTATTTTTTTGCGTATAACACCTGAGAGCGTAATTAATAAATTTTTAGTACATATATATACCTACCAACCAATTAGTTCCGTAATAGTTATTTATGATACAAAAAGGGCGGAAAGTAGGCAATTCCCAACGAGTGACGGAGAACTTGAAACACGAGCGAAGCGAGTGTTTTGAGCCGGCACGAGTTGTGAATTTCCTTTTTTCGACACGTATATCATACAACGTTTTACAATGCATTAAGCGAGGAAAAAAATCGAGGCAGTGACTACATCATTTATTTGCTATACTTCTTTTACTACAGTAGCAGGCAGTTGACATACATACCGACATGCACGCCAAACCAAAATCGTTAACGTATACACTTTATTAAACCACTTTTCATAACAATCATTGACTCAGAAGATTAGAACAGCTACAGCTACTAATGATAGGTAAAGGAGACTGTTTTAGTATTGTGTTTTTTTATGATTAATTATTAGCCCTTGTTGCTTGCCATTTTCCACACTTATATTGGCTAGTCCTTATCTCCTGCACGCTCCTATAATGCTAAATATCAGTGCAACCCGAGAATAAATGAGAATAAATCCGTGTAATAGTTAATTATCATCAAGTATATTTTTTATATTATGTATCTAATCTACCAGCTATTAACAAAAAGTTACCGTAAATCTGAGATTGTTTAGCTTTGGAACTGTAAATAATTCAAAATTGGTTCACTAATTCTAATAGATAAAAGCAAATAAATAAGAATAAGACGTACCGGTAGATGTTATAGTATCCATGTGTGTAGAAGTAGAATTATTCTATCAATTTACAATGTTTATTAACTTAGGTATGTATATTATAGTTCACGTATTTCAGCATTGAGTTTGTCACTGACAATATGTGCTTTGTGGAGGACGTAAGGCGGCGTAAAGTCAGATATAAATTCATCATTTGAACTCTTCATTTTTATTTACTTATCAAAATTAATTCACCGGACTGAACTCATGAACATTACTTTAGCGGGGTTTCATGACAGGCGCGAACGGGTAACCATGATTGGTTCGTGCTACGTCGTGCGCGCGCACTGGAAGCTCATTGGTTAACTTTCGAGTGCGCGCGCTTGACGTCGCACGGTCCGAATTGGACTCAAGAATTTATTTCCTTTTTTTTCATAACTTTAGACGGAATTAAAATACGAGTTTACATGAAATAAAAATTAATGTTCTCTTTTCTGTCGCGTTTAATCTGTATTATCTTATCAGTAAATATTCAGTTGGTGGCATCAAACGTTTTGTTATTTGTTCAAAGCCTAACTATAACAACTCTTTAGACTTATTTTTTGAACGATAGTTTGGGCATCATTTGGCTATTTAAAAAGTTACTTTACCGCACAAGTGCGGAAAGTAAAATACATACAACTTTTCTGCACACTTGTGTATGCATGCAGGAATCACTAATTTTCTATGGATATGTTGACCCACGTCAAGAGGCACTTTCTGAGCACGTACATGCATTGTAAAATAACAAATGGTATTTTAAATTTTTGTAAGAAAAAATCTTTGCAATAAACGACTAATATACTAATACACTAATAAAATGATCACAGCTTTTGATAAAGAATGTTGTGTTCAAACTTGTCAGGCATTTTTTTCTACTTTAGGCTTAGAACTTTTCAGCCGCCCCTTGTAGATATAAAACATATACTTAAGTTAGAACTTTTCAGCCGCCCCTCGTAGCGCAGGGCTGGTAGCTACAGTGCAAGGTCTACAAAGTAGATCTTGATGTCTACATTATTTATTTATTTATTTTGTCTCATTTCTTTTAATAATTACATATTCTGCTGATTGAAGTAAAAAAATAGCCTTAAATTTGGCAGGGATCCTTATCATATGGTATATTTATTTAACTTCATGACCAGTCATGACATTTACAGACATGAGGTTAAATGAATAAACAGTTTTAATAAAATTCTGCAGGAAACAGGAGGATTTGGCGAACGGTGATAACATGGAAGACCTGATTGACGATGATGCTATGGTGGTGGTAAGTAATTGCCAATTGGCATTAATTCAGAACCCCTATCTATGAATATACATCCTACACCCACTAGTGAAGTCACTTTAACAAGCTATGCTTGGAGTTGAAGAATAGAATAGAACCCAAGAAAAAATGTCTGACACAAAACTAAGGTCATCAACTTAGCTCAGAGAATATTTAGCAAGTTGAAGTGGCTGTGGACTGGCCATATCTGGTGAAGTACCGACAATTGGTTGAGTAAACAAGTTTTTGAGTGGAGGCCATGTCTAGGCAAGTGTGTAGGACACCCTTCGGCCATTTGGAGTGATGATCTGCAAAAATAGATGCGTCGAAGCTGGATGCGTCCGAACCGAGGACAGGGCGCAATGACGGCTATTGAGGGAGGCCTATATCCAGCAGTGGACTGCTATAGGCTGATGATGACGATATTTTAAGCTGTTTCCTCTAATAAAAAAATATGGTAAATGCCATTTCTCCTGTCTCTCGTAAAAAAAATCAAGTAGTGGCAGGTGGCTACCCTACCCTAACGTAACTTTATTGGCCAGGGTCTGAACAACTCCCTGGATCCAGACACCAGTCTGGAGCTGGAGAACCTCCGCTTAGAACACCTGAAGCTGCAGGAGGCGCAGGTGCTGTGCAAGCATCGCATGCTACTACTGAAGCAGGCAGAGAAGAAGTCTGTGAGTACCTTTAGCGTTATTCCATCTCGGTTTTCTTGTACCTTTCACCAGGTACAGTCACCAGCACTAGTATCTGACATAATAAAACATGCATATATTTCCAGGACCGGTAGAATGTGTCAGATATTTTGACATGCTCCGCTGTGGCAGATATTAATGCAATATTTGGAGCATCCAAATATATCAGCTACATCCTACCAACCCTAGAAATAGCCGTAGGTATCAGATATTTATGCACTCTTTATTGTGTCAGATATTGGTGCTAGTGATTTTACAGCCCATGGCACGTAGTGTAAAGCTGACTATTAAATTTCTTTCAAGTTTAGTTCAGCATAAATATGGCCTTCTTATGGTCGTTTTTCTTTTTGTGTGGCATCAGAAATACAGTTACTTGCCCTGGCTACTTAGTACATCAATAGATTTGTTTTTTTTATTCCAGTCTTCGACCAGCCGCTGCATTCTGCCTAACGGGCGTATCGTGGTCCGGAACGTGGAGAAGTAAGTTTCATTACATATGGTTTGATTCAGACTTAAAATAACAATGTTATGAAACCCCACCCAGCTGGTATTGGAAACCTGGAGATAGACACGTAATATACGTAAATATATGGACTCTGTCTACAATAAACTGTTTTTTTTTATAAGAGCATAAATAAATGATTTGTATTTGTATAAAGGTGATGGGAATAGTTCATTCTAGTACAGTTTCAGGAACTAAGTACATCATTTTTTATAGTACTAAGTACAGTCAGCAGCAAAAGTGAATGAGCGGTTACGGTGCTTAAAATTATCTACCTACACACAACTACTGCCAAGGTATGAGAGTGGTAAGATCATTTTGAGCACCACAACCACACATCCACTTCTGCTGACTGTATGTGTACTACACAAATCTACCAGTTATGTTTTTTACAAGCTTTTATTTAGTTTCACCTGACCTGTTGTCTGTCTGTGTCTCTGTCTGTAATCAAATCTTGCAAGTTAAATTCAACCAACTTCCAGTAGTTGGATTGACTTGAAATTTGGTATACTTGTGTAAATTGCGTGACAATACAATAATCTGGTAGTGACATCGTGGTAGTCTGGCCAGGATCGTCTCCACAGATCGGAACTCTTCAATGGCTAATGGCATTGACTTGAAATTTGGTATGCAAATGTAGTTTGGGTGACAATACAAGTACAAGGACAACAAAAAGTACAGTCAGCAAAAAAATCTTGTATTAAAAATTATTTTTTTACCAAAAACTTATTTAGTTAAAACAATATTTTACTTAAATGCTATAAAAAGTACAGTTGTTATAGTATAACGTTTTATCCGCAGGTCAGAGGCGGGGCGTGATGGGGACGCTAGTTTCGGCACGGGCGCTGGCGATTCGGTAAGTTTAGTCCCGCATTTTATACGAGCAAAGCATAAGTTTCATAAAACATTTATTTCGCTATTTTTATATTTATTTTACGATTTATTGACACTAATTTTCTTAAATATATTGTTACTAGAACACATTGAAAAAAAAAACGGATAGGCTGGGTCTGGGAATTGACCCAAGGTTTTCGTTATTTCATGCGTGCTTCACAATATACATACAGTCATCGTCAGATGTATCAAGCGAGCAAAGGTAGCCAAATATATCTGAACACGCTGTTAAGCCCTTAAGGCGGGGAACACACGAGCGGTGCGGCACGGACCGCTCGTCTGCGCGGCGAGGCGGATGTGCTGCGGATCACCCACCCACCACCATCTTCTTTATACCATGTTTGAGCAAATAAACTCTGTTCTAAAGTGGACTCCGCGGCGATTTGGTCGTTTCTAACACCGACATAAGTGATCAAGATATTAGGGTCATGTCGGTCATCTCATCCATGTTGGTTTCGGTAAAATATCGTTTGTGCTGTACCGCTCATCCGCGCGTCGCACCGGTCAAGCGGCAACGTAAGCCCGCTCTCGGCGGATTACCTACATCGTGATAAAAAAAAAAACAATTCGCTCGACCGCATGCCGCCGCGGTAAGCGGTGCCGCGCCGCTCCGTGTGGTCCTCCCCTAAGGCTCTATGTAGCGAACTCATAGCGCGTTTGCGGCGAATTAAATGTGATGAGATGAGGCTGCAAATTTGGTTTTTCACACGTTAAGCATAAAGGAGGGTTGCTAGATATTCTGCTTTATTTTGTCTGCATGGCCATCTTTTTTTTGTTGCTTTGTCGATTTTACATTAAGTATGGTATGGTTTAGCTCGTCAATGAGGGCTATCGTTTTTTGTCTTTCTAGATGGCGCTACTGTTGCGTGAGGTTTTTAAGTGTGGCTCTCAAAGACTGTTATTACGGGCGAGAAAACTAAAGTTTGGATTAAAATCATATTTAATAGGCTTAAAACCGTGCCATAAAAATATCGAGCAACCACAGTGTTGCGTAGTCTCGTTTTGTTCGGAAAAAAAGGGAGGAGAAAAGTTTTCGAAAGACTAAACTGTCTCAAAACACAGACATTCGTTGGCCCGTAACGCATAATTGCCATAATTAATTTCAGGTAATGCAAAATATTCACAAAATTATTCTAATTATAAATAAACCTGCGTAGCTCACCCAAAAACTATGAGATTTGACATTTCGGAGACTTCACGCTACACTAGCGCCTCTAGCGGCGAATTCATACGCGATAGCCCTCATTACTTTCGCATCACGCTTTTGAAAAGGCGGAAAATGCTCTATGGCAGCCAGTTTAAATTGACATAGACAATTTTCGAACTTTCCTGTTTTTCAATTTGGTGATTTTGGGTGACAGTTACGCCACTGACGGTTACATTCAAATGGTCACCTTCTAAATTACTGTGCGTTGAACATTAAATATCGGATTAAGGAAAGTGGGCTTGATATTGCCATTTTGAGGTGATAAAGGGACTTTGAGGCTGCTTGTCGATCAAATTCGGTCGAAAGATCGTCGGGGATAGAACAATTCCGCTTAACGGGTATGGATAACTCCACAAATTGAGTCAGTTTCCAATTTTTGCTCCGAATTCGTTGAAATAAAAAAAATATGATGTTCTATCTGTAAAACTACTCAGTGCTAGTGTTGTGAAAAACGCTCGTTTCGACGCTTAAAGACTCGAACCTTACAGAGTCGAGGCTTAACGACTCAAAGGCCGCAAAGACGGTTTTTTAGGTTTCCGTAGCCAAAATGGCAAAAACGGCACCCTTATAGTTTCGCCATGTCTGTCTGTCTGTCCGCGGCTTTGCTCAGGGGCTATCAATGCTATAAAGCTGTAATTTTAAACGAATATATAGTAAACTATGCCGGCAAAATGGTACAATAATAAATTTAAAATACATTTTTGTTTTCGAGTACCGGGAGGTATAGACGACTCTAGGCGTAAAGTGGGTGTGTTTTTTTTTTCTCATCCAATTTTGTAGTGTGGGGTATCATTGGATAGGTCTTTTAAAACCATTAGGGGATTGCTAAATTATTAGTGGTTTAAGAGTAAATAGCAGCCTAAGGTATAAAATATACCTAAACTTGGAATATTCCGTACAAAATACGAAATCCTTGGAAAAATATTACTTAATTTTTTCGTAATGGCTACGGAATCCTATTTCGGGCGTGTCCGACACGCTCTTGGCCGGTTTTGCATCCACGCATAAAATAAGCCAATTCAATTCTCAAATGTAGTCGAGTCTTTAAGACTCTGGAGTCTTAAGAGTTCGAGTCTTTTAGCCTCGAAATGAGCGCTACCGGCTTCGGTAGCCGAATATCACTGATTTGAACAACGCATAGTCACATACGCAATGGGCATTGGTGTCCATTGAGTCTTTTTTTTTTCAACTGGATGGCAAACGAGCAAGTGGGTCTCCTGATGATAAGAGATCACCACCACCCATAGACACCTGCAACACCAGGGGATTGCAGATGCGTTGCCAACCTAGATGGGATACCTCAAGTGCCTGTAATTTCACCGGCTGTCTTACTCTCCACGCCGAAACACAACAGTGCAAGCACTGCTGTTTCACGGCAGGATTAGCGAGCAAGATAGCGAGCAAAAAATGCTGGGTCTATTCCAGGGTAGGCAGGCAGCGCGCCACCAGCTGCCTACCTTGCTGCTTAGTTAATGCACGCCATAGCAACAAAAGAGACACCACCTAGTACAAGCAAGTGGTATCACCCTAATACAAGCTATTTTTCTTTTCTTCGATTTTCCATTAAATGCCACCAGTGAGAACACAAATAACACTACGTATTGCCATCTAGTAAGAGACTAAGGATACGGTACACTGACAACAACCAACAAGCTCACCAACAGCCTAGACGAGTAGAGATAAGCATGATGTCTCTGTCTTATTTACGTCGTTAGAAGAGAATGGCATGTTTCTCTCAAATAGTTTCGACGAATGTGTGCAAGCGCGGGGCAAGCCCAGCAAGCGCATTCCGGTTATTCATTCGCCTTCTAGCGTCATAATTGCAAAACACTACGAAAGCCTCATAGCTAAAATGTAGCCTATACTGTCGTATTCTCAATTTATTTATGCCACTGTTGTGTTTAACTATAAAAAATACAAACTGAGACATGGATGCACAGAAAAACCAGAAAAGGAGACCAGCACTGGGAATCGAACCCAGGTCCTCAGCATTCCGTGCTGCGTGCTATAACCCCTACACCACTGCTGGACACGAATCTAGACACGAATTTTTCCTATGCATACATATCTCAGTTTGCTTATCTCTCTCTACTATGCTACTTAAGCAGCAGCACTAGCTACATCTATGTTGCGTCGACAGACGTCACATTTTTTCGGAACTAACCGATATGGTTTCACGGGATAACCGTAAAAGTACAAATTTGGAGTTGAAATAAAAAATACAAAAAGACTCCAAAAAACCAATCATAATTTAACTATAAAGGTGATTTTCCACCGGCGAGGCGAGACGAGAATTGAAATTTGTATGCATTCTCGCGCGCCCGCCGCGGGCGTCGGCATACAAATTTCAATTCTCGTCTCACCCCGCCTCGTCTCGCCTAGCAGGTGGAAAATCACCTTCAGAGTGGAGTTATTATTATTAGACAAGTAGACAAATTCACTAGTACCTAAAGCCCGGAGGTAGGTATCTTAACTAAATTGGATCCTGGGGTCCGAAATTGCTGACGCTGCCACGACAAAAACATGCAACTCTCTTGAAGAGGTTTGCGTACTATTGAATATCTTAATGATTAGTTTTTTTTTTATGTGCCCCCATGTTTTACATTCACATTCGTTGTAGATTTTTCTGTTGTCTACAAGTTATGAATAATTTAAAGGTATATTTTTTTTTATACATTATATACTTCATTTGGCCAAAAAGTTAATTGCCTGTTTATTTCTATCAATGATCTAAACTATCTGTTGAAGTAAACGTAAATCAAGAAAAACACTGCAAATGCAAGTCAAACTGTTCAGATTCTGTAACAAATGAATTGGTTACAGCTTATGGGTTTGATTACCTACTAAATTACTCTTAGAAATGATAACTCTACACTTAACTTACTTTTACAAATAAATAAACTCTGGAAAGTTGTACGCTCCATCCATCACCGATGCGTTTACTAACTATATTTCGATGGCTCAAATACCATGGGACAATTGACACTAATTGACCTTCCCAAACTAAGCTTGTACTATGGGTACTAAGAAACGAATATTAAAAGTATTAAACGTCCAAGACCCCAGAACAAACCTTCGTATTATTCATACAAATATCTGCCCCTACCGGCAATCGAACTCTGGAACTGAAGCTTCATAGTCAGGTCCTCTAACCACTTAGCTATCCGGTCGTGAAAATGCTATTACCTGTCACATGTTTACCGATTGGCGAATACGTACAGTCACCAGCATTAATATCTGCCATAGCGGAGCGTGCAAAAGTATCTGACACGTCCTTCCGGTCCTAGAAATAGAGTTGTATCAGATATTTATGCACGCTTGTCTTATCAGATATTGGTGCTGGTGACTGTACACCTTCAGTCACCTTCGTGTTATGCAGACGTAGGTACTTCCGAAATTTGAATCTCACAGTCAACCTGCCTGCCCGTAAATGCCTAGTGATAGTCGTTTTTGAGTGCGAGTGAAATGTACAATGCGTCTTATCCTCAAATTACGCAGTGTACAAGTTTTGATTTTAGAGGTTGCGGTTCTATCTGAAGGTCTAAATTTTCCGCGGCTCCTATCCTGTGCATGGCTTGGTCTGGAATCCTGCAGTACTGAAAGCGTCATGTAGCTAGTACTGTTAATATCGTTTTATCGATACCGGCCAATTTTTCAACAGAACGCGAGAGATACCGTGTGCAGTTGCAAGGGCAAGATCAAGTGCTCCTGGGACGGCAGTTCCGACGACGATAGCTCTACAGCGTCCACTTGCGTTCTGTACTCTGAAGATAAGAGCCGAAAGACGGGAACGATTGACAGACGGAATTCAGATAAGTCCTGTAGCAAATATACAGATAGTAAAAAATCTGAGGGTAGTAAGACAGAGTTTAGCAGCAAGATTGCAGAGAGTAAAACTACTTACAGTGAAACAGCTGGTAAAGTTACAGAGAGAACCAAGAAGTCGGATTATAGTAAGACGAGTACAAGTCAGAGAATAGGAAAACATAAGTCTAAATTAGGAAGCGATATGAGTATGAAATACAGCGATTTTTACAGCGACAGTGAAGACGAGGCAGACGAGACTAACCGACTAATACAACTTAGAAATTCTGACTATCTTGATATTGTAGAAGACCCTTTGAAAATAGTTATAGCGCTAGCCGGTTATCCTAAATCGAAGATGCGGTTAAGGCAAATGGAACTCTTCCAAAGATGCCTCGCCGAAGTAATGGATATGCAGTTCAAAGCAGGACTAATGAAAAAGACTCCAACATTCCTCGACTATTACTTGAATAGAGGTGCAATAGTTTGCATTTGCAAGGATATTGACACTAGGAACTGGATGGTTAGAATATCCCCAGGGTTACAAGAACGTATGTGTACAAACCTTATCCTTCTCAAGTCGAAAGTAAAGAGGTTATGTTTAGCTATCCTAAAGATTCCTAGCACTTGCTGGCCTGCTACAGCGCAGGACGCATTTAAGTTGTTGCAGTATTTCAACCCGACTTTAAAGACAGAGTTATGGAAGGTGTACGCCGAGAAAAAAGTCAATGGCGTCGAATGCACTTCTTTCTTGATCGACCGTGTCTCCGGAGAAATCATTAGGGGCCCCACCTTTAAGAATATTATTGATTACGATCAGATGGAATTCGAACTCTACGGGTACACGGAAATTTACTACGAGTGCTTAGTTTCCGATATGGAGGAGGACCTGCGAAGCGTCTCGTCCAGAGTAAAACTGCTGCAGGAGTTGCGATCCCAAGGAGATACGCCTAGAAATATATCAGATTGCAGCTTACAAAAACAAACTTCTATTCCGGAGGAAAAAGAAGAAAAAACACAAGAATTTTCTCAAGAAGATAATATCACGGAAAAAGAACTTGCGACAGAATTGGAACACAATCTACAGAGTGACGTTTTGATGAAATTAAAGGATGTCAAATACATTAGTGAGAAAGATGAGGTCATTGTCTGGCCGACTGAAACTAGTAATTATGGCGCAACTAGTGACAAAATAGATCAAACGAATGTACAGGAATTCGGTACTGAGGATCCTTTAACTGCAACAGATTCTGCTGTACCTGGTTCAGAGAAAACTGAATCTATAATGGAAAGTAATGAGAATTTAATCAGTAGAAGCAGTAATTTAAACATTGACAGTAATAGGGGAATAGCTTATCATAGGAGAACGAATTACTTACACGTCGAACACGAATTGAAAATTGCCATAACACTAGAAGGATACCCTCAAAATAAGTTAGAAGGAACACATATAAGAAGACTGAAGCATCTTTTCAAAGAGTATTTACACAAAGATATGAAACAGCAGCGCTTTGCTAACCTCATCATTCCAAAATTCCAAGACATTTACCTGTCTAATGGAGCCGTGATATATATTTGTGATAGCCTAGAAACTAAGGATTATCTTACTGAGGTTTTACCCAAATTCATTAATTCCACTGGGTGGAAACTTACCTTTAGAGACATTAAAAGTCTAGTCCGATATACGAGAATAGTTATGCGTCTGCCAAAAGATCATGCCAATGTTGAGTCCGTTGAGATATTGACAAAACTTCAGCTGAAATATCCTGGTTTGAAACCAGATTGTTGGAAGTACTATTCTGATGTCGCGGGGAAGCAGAAAAGGCAATTCGGAGTAGATCCTGAATCACTAGAAGTTATTAAAAGACCTGACTTCGATCCTTCATATGAAGGAGAGAAGCTAAGCTTTAGAATTATCGATAGACAGAAACGTGACGTTAGTTTTGACGAGAACAACCAAGATGATAATGACGAGGATAACGACAATAAGAAGCTAAAAGACAAAGTGCTGAAACTGTTCTACGTGCCTATCGAGGCAGACATGACGAATTATCCACTTACTAGAATCAGAACCAATCATTATTCCGACATGGTCGCTGACGACCTAAAGCTTTACGTAGGCCCAAATAATTACCCCGAATCTCGCATAGACGAGAACCTTTTCCACTCAATAAAGAAAACTTTAGAATACATCGTTTACAAAGCATTTGAAAATGGAGAAGTAAACGAAAACACAATTCCGAAACTCCACGATATGTACCTATTCGACGGCGTTATTTTCGTCATATGTCAGGACATGAATACGAGGCACTGGATTGATGAAGTCCTACCTCTTGCCAGTGCCAAATTGCAAATTAATCTCAAATCTACCGAGTTTCGCGGCGCTGTTGGCATCATCAGCATGGTTATAAAAACTTGCTTGGACACCGATGAAGTTATATCTATTCTACAATCCAATAACCCAAGATTGCGAACTAAATACTGGAGAACTATCAGCAAGGTACGCACAAAGACTAAATTGGACGTAGTACTGCAGATAGACAAGCTTTCCGCACAGGTAATACGGAGCCCCAACTTTAACCAATTTGTGGGTGCCAACCCCGTACAATTCAAACTGGGACATCTCCAGTCTCTCATCCAACATCAAACAAGCATTGAAGAAGAAGCTGTTAAAAAACAATCCAAAAAATCAAAGAAATCCAGTGATAAGCCAAAAGTTGTGATGCAAGAATCAAAATACAGTATCTCAATTTTCGAAGAGTTGAAGAGCGAACTGAAGAGAGACTACCCGGAGCTTAAAATAAACGAATGGGATGTTTTGGAAACGCATAATGTACCGCATAAACTGGAACGCATGAACGACAAATCGATTATAACTGAGAAAGAAACAAAGTCTGCTGATGATAAGGTTTCCGAGCTAACTTCTGATCAAGACCCTGTAATCATAGAAGCTGACACTGAATACTTAAACACAAATCCCAAATTGTCTCCCACAGTGCAAGACGAAACTTGTAAAATGGTGGTAAAGATACCCAGCCAGATTCTTCCTGAGAACAAAGAAGATTTGAACCTTATTTTTGATCTGTTAGAAGACCAAAACCCTGGCTTGAATACAGAGTTATGGTATATTACGAATGATTTCGGAAACCATGAGAAAGGTAAATTTATTATTTCGATTGATAAGCAGTCGGCTAGCGTGATACGCAGTAAGAATTTTAGTCCCGTTGTAGCAGGACAAAGATTAAAGTTTCTCTTGTGAATAATTCAAATAAAAAGTTACCCTAAAACGTTACATTTGTTGTGTTTGACTAAGAAACCATTGTTTGAAAATGTTGATAGAATCAATGTGTTTCTATCATCTGGAAAATATCTTTAGTTAAGTTAGATTTACTCATATTGTTAAATAACTACTATACCATGTGATAAATTAAAAAAAAAACACTTGTGATAGTACCTACTAACAAATTCCCCTATTATTAAGTGGTTTAGTGTAAAAAATGTTCAGAATCTCGTAACGGGTTACAGTAGGATATTTTAGAATCCAAAGTTACTCATTCGAATTGATTTGTTAAAAGAGTCCCCCGTACGCTCGCATTGCTCGCATATGTAGTTTCGTTCTAATTTACAAGCAGCAGATCAAAACGCAACTTTGCAACTATAATGGGAGCAGCCATTACGATGCTTATATTTTCTCATACAAAACTTAAAATTCATGTGATTTTATTTTGTTACATTGAATACGAACGAAAACTAGTTATAAACATGAAAATAGATGCTCCCATCATAGTCGCCAAGTTTTATTTTGTTTCAGTGTGTTGTTTGTAAATTAAAACGAAACTACTTTTGTATGAAAATGCGATCAGCGGCGAGCGTACTGGCGACTCTTTAAGTTTTCTAAATTGAACTACGGTGGCGCACCTATCGCCTATCAAATTAATTCAAAATATTTGAGGCTCCACCAAGGAATCGGTCCACCCTCATAAAAGTTTTGCCTAAAGGTTGAATAATATAGATGTTTTGGCAGCTTTTCCAAGTGTTTTGTGATTTGACATTCCTGCTTAATATCCCCAGCTAATTTCATGTGAACATTGTTTGTAATAGTTTTTAGCATTTACATAAGTTTGTACGGTAGGTATATTTGTTTTTGACGATACTTTAGTTGTAACTTAATTATATTTCTCGTTTTACGTGTCAATTGTTGCGTTAATGTTAATTTTGTGTGTTGTAGTGTTTTTAATAAAGTGAATGATTATATTTGCTTTTTTTTAGTTTGCAGAGTAGTTTGAATCACAATCTACTGTATGAAGTTTTCGGTGTAAATGCTGTGCTATATAAATCATAATGTGCTAAGGAATGCCAACATGACGGCCGTTTTAACCTCGGTCAGTAGTTTTTAAGAATTCATGCCACATTTATTTTGTAAACGTCCCACAGCTGGTGACACACGTTTTATAATAATGGGTGTTAACAGGTTCACGATACCTCATTGCCTTGAGGCACATGTGCCTCATGGGTAGTTTCACTGTTACTTCCATGCGGCTTATGTGCCTCGTGGCAATGACGTTTCAAATTAATACAAAAGTTTAGAGCGTTTACTGTCATAATTACGAGGACGCATCGAAAGAAGGCTGGCAAACAGATTCAGGACTGTACAACTTTTAAATACCATATTCTAGCGTTTTAAATGATGTATCTAACAGAAATGTTGAAGAAATACAATGAGGCTAAATTCTCAAAAGCGTAGGAACTAGATGAGGTCGCCACTTAACTGGGCTATTGTTCTTTTCGAGGTCTATAAAAAAGTCACTTGTACATTTTAACAGGTTCCCTGTCTCATGAGGCACATCACATGTGCTTCATTGCCAGTGTAGATAATGCAGTTGTTCTTTCGATAATTAATACATTTTATTACTATATTATTTTTATTATTAACCATATTTTGATAACCAATGAAAATTACTATGGGGACGGGACATGTCCAACATTGCACATGGGCACATTGCTTCGGACAGGGAACCTGTAAGCATAATTTCTTCTATAGTAGAGTCATTCACGATGA